>NC_141875.1:118023494-118175009 GCF_056163025.1 Triticum urartu | reverse complement strand
TTTGAACTTCTTCAAAACTTTGTCAAGGTATGTGCTTTGTGAAAGTCCAATTAAGCGTCTTGATCTATCTCTATAGATCTTAATGCCTAATATGTAAGCAGCTTCATCGAGGTATTTCATTGAAAAACTCTTATTCAACTATCCCTTTATGCTATCCAGAAATTCTGTATCATTTCCAATCAGTAATATGTCATCCACATATAATATCAGAAATGCTACAGAGCTCCCACTCACTTTCTTGTAAATACAGGCTTCTCCAAAAGTCTGTATAAAACCAAATGCTTTGATCACACTATTAAAGCGTTTATTCCAACTCCGAGAGGCTTGCACTAGTCCATAAATGGATCGCTGGAGCTTGCACACTTTGTTAGCTCCCTTTGGATCGACAAAACCTTCTGGTTGCATCATATACAACTCTTCTTCCAGAAATCCATTCAGGAATGCAGTTTTGACATCCATCTGCCAAATTTCATAATCATAAAATGCAGCAATTGCTAACATGATTCGGACAGATTTAAGCATCGCTACGGGTGAGAAGGTCTCATCGTAGTCAACCCCTTGAACTTGCCGAAAACCTTTTGCGACAAGTCGAGCTTTGTAGACAGTAATATTACCGTCAGCGTCAGTCTTCTTTTTGAAGATCCATTTATTCTCAATTGCTTGCCGATCATCGGGCAAGTCAACCAAAGTCCACACTTTGTTCTCATACATGGATCCCATCTCAGATTTCATGGCTTCAAGCCATTTTGCGGAATCTGGGCTCACCATCGCTTCTTCATAGTTCGTAGGTTCATCATGATCTAGTAGCATGACTTCCAGAACAGGATTACCGTACCACTCTGGCGCGGATCTTACTCTGGTTGATCTACGAGGTTCAGTAGTATCTTATTCTGAAGTTTCATGATCATTATCATTATCTTCCTCACTAATTGGTGTAGGCGTCACAGAAACAGGTTTCTGTGATGTACTACTTTCCAATAAGGGAGCAGGTACAGTTACCTCGTCAAGTTCTACTTTCCTCCCACTCACTTCTTTCGAGAGAAACTCCTTCTCCAGAAAGTTTCCGAATTTAGCAACAAAAGCCTTGCCTTCGGATCTGTGATAGAAGGTGTACCCAATAGTTTCCTTTGGATATCCTATGAAGACACATTTCTCCGATTTGGGTTCGAGCTTATCAGGTTGAAGCTTTTTCACATAAGCATCGCAGCCCCAAATTTTCAGAAACGACAACTTTGGTTTCTTGCCAAACCACAGTTCATAAGGCGTCGTCTCAACGGATTTTGATGGTGCCCTATTCAACGTGAATGCGGCTGTCTCTAGAGCATATCCCCAAAACGATAGCGGTAAATCAGTAAGAGACATCATAGATCGTACCATATCTAGTAAAGTACGATTATGACGTTCAGACACACCATTACGCTGTGGTGTTCCGGGTGGCGTGAGTTGCGAAACTATTCCGCATTGTTTCAAATGTACACCAAACTCGTAACGCCAATATTCTCCTCCACGATCAGATCGTAGAAACTTTATTTTCTTGTTACGATGATTTTCCACTTCACTCTGAAATTCTTTGAACTTTTCAAATGTTTCAGACTTGTGTTTCATTAAGTAGATATACCCATATCTGCTTAAATCATCTGTGAAGGTGAGAAAATAACGATATCCGCCACGAGCTTCAACATTCATCGGACCACATACATCTTTATGTATGACTTCCAACAAATCTGTTGCTCTCTCCATAGTACCGGAGAACGGTGTTTTGGTCATCTTGCCCATAAGGCACGGTTCGCAAGTACCAAGTGATTCATAATCAAGTGGTTCCAAAAGCCCATCATTATGGAGTTTCTTCATGCGCTTTATACCGATATGACCCAAACGGCAGTGCCACAAATAAGTTGCACTATCATTATCAACTCTGCATCTTTTGGCTTCAACACTATGAATATGTGTGTCACTACTATCGAGATTTAATAAGAATAGACCACTCTTCAAGGGTGCGTGACCATAAAAGATATTACTCATGTAAATAGAACAACCATTATTCTCTGATTTAAATGAATAACCGTCTCGCATCAAACAAGATCCAGATATAATGTTCATGCTTAACGCTGGCACCAAATAACAATTATTTAGGTCTAATATTAATCCCGAAGGTAGATGTAGAGGTAGCGTGCCGACTGCGATCACATCGACTTTGGAACCATTTCCCACGCGTATCGTCACCTCGTCCTTAGCCAATCTTCGCTTAATCCGTAGTCCCTGTTTCGAGTTGCAAATATTAGCAACAGAACCAGTATCAAATACCCAGGTACTACTGCGAGCATTAGTAAGGTACACATCAATAACATGTATATCACATATACCTTTGTTCACCTTGCCATCCTTCTTATCCGCCAAATACTTGGGGCAGTTCCACTTCCAGTGACCAGCTTGCTTGCAGTAGAAGCACTCAGTTTCAGGCTTAGGTCCAGACTTGGGTTTCTTCTCTTGAGCGGCAACTTGCTTGCTGTTCTTCTTGAAGTTCCCCTTCTTCTTCCCTTTGCCCTTTTTCTTGAAACTAGTGGTCTTGTTGACCATCAACACTTGATGCTCCTTCTTGATTTCTACCTCCGCAGCTTTCAGCATTGCGACGAGCTCGGGAATAGTCTTATTCATCCCTTGCATATTATAGTTCATCACGAAGCTCTTGTAGCTTGGTCGCAGTGATTGGAGAATTCTGTCAATGACGCAATCATCTGGAAGATTAACTCCCATTTGAATCAAGTGATTATTATACCCAGACATTTTGAGTATATGCTCACTGACAGAACTGTTCTCCTCCATCTTGCAGCTATAGAACTTATTGGAGACTTCATATCTCTCAATCCGGGCATTTGCTTGAAATATTAACTTCAACTCCTGGAACATCTCATATGCTCCATGACGTTCAAAACGTCGTTGAAGTCCCGATTCTAAGCGGTAAAGCATGGCACACTAAACTATCGAGTAGTCATCAGCTTTGCTCTGCCAGATGTTCATAACATCTGGTGTTGCTCCAGCAGCAGGCCTGGCACCCAGCGGTGCTTCCAGGACGTAATTCTTCTGTGCAGCAATGAGGATAATCCTCAAGTTACGGACCCAGTCCGTGTAATTGCTACCATCATCTTTCAACTTTGCTTTCTCAAGGAACGCATTAAAATTCAACGGAACAACAGCACGGGCCATCTATCTACAATCATACATAAACAAGCAAGATACTATCAGGTACTAAGTTCATGATAAATTCAGGTTCAATTAATCATATTACTTAAGAACTCCAACTTAGATAGACATCCCTCTAATCTTCTAAGTGATTACGTGATCCAAATCAACTAAACCATGTCCGATCATCACGTGAGATGGAGTAGTTTCATTGGTGAACATCACTATGTTGATCATATCTACTATATGATTCACGCTCGACCTTTCGATCTCCGTGTTCCGAGGCCATATCTGTATATGCTTGGCTCGTCAAGTATAACCTGAGTATTCCGCGTGTGCAACTATTTTGCACCCGTTGTATTTGAACGTAGAGCTTATCACACCCGATCATCATATGGTGTCTCAGCACGAAGAACTTTCGCAACGGTGCATACTCAAGGAGAACACTTCTTGATAATTAGTGAGAGATCATCTTATAATGCTACCGTCAATCAAAGCAAGATAAGATGCATAAAAGATAAACATCACATGCAATCAATATAAGTGATATGATATGGCCATCATCATCTTGTGCTTGTGATCTCCATCTTCGAAGCACCGTCATGATCACCATCGTCACCGGCGCGACACCTTGATCTCCATCATAGTATCGTTGCCGTCTCGCCAATCTTATGCTTCCATGACTATCGCTACCGCTTAGTGATAAAGTAAAGCATTACAGCGCGATTGCATTGCATACAATAAAGCGACAACCATATGGCTCCTGCCAGTTGCCGATAACTCGGTTACAAAACATGATAATCTCATACAATAAAATTTAGCATCATGTCTTGACCATATCACATCACAACATGCCCTACAAAAACAAGTTAGACGTCCTCTACTTTGTTGTTGCAAGTTTTACGTGGCTGCTACGGGCTTAAGAAAGAACCAATCTTACCTACGCATCAAAACCACAACGATAGTTTGTCAAGTTCGTGTTGTTTTAACCTTCGCAAGGACCGGGCGTAGCCACACTTGGTTCAACTAAAGTTGGAGAAACTGTCACCCGCTAGCCACCTTTACGCAAAGCACGTCGGGAGAACCGGTCTCACGTAAGCGTACGCGCAATGTCAGTCCGGGCCGCTTCGTCCAACAATACCGCCGAACCAAAGTATGACATGCTGGTAAGCAGAATGACTTATATCGCCCACAACTCACTTGTGTTCTACTCGTGCATATAACATCAACACATAAAACCTAGGCTCTGATACCACTGTTGGGGAACGTAGTAATTTCAAAAAAATTCCTACGCACACGCAAGATCATGGTGATGCATAGCAACGAGAGGGGAGAGTGTGATCTACGTAACCTTGTAGACCGACAGCGGAAGCGTTAGCACAACGTGGTTGATGTAGTCGTACGTCTTCACGGCCCGACCGATCAAGCACCGAAACTATGGCACCTCCGAGTTCTAGCACACGTTCAGCTCGATGACGATCCCCGAACTCCGATCTAGCAAAGTGTCGGGGAAGAGTTCCGTCAGCACGACGGCGTGGTGAAGATCTTGATGTACCATCGCAGGGCTTCGCCTAAGGACCGCTACAATATTATCGAGGACTATGGTGGAAGGTGGCACCGCACACGGCTAAGAGTATGATCACGTGGATCAACTTGTGTGTCTAGGGGTGCCCCCTGCCTCCGTATATAGAGGATGAAAGGGGGGTGCGGCCGGCCAGGAGGAGGGCGCGCCAAGAGGAGTCCTACTCCCACCGGGAGTAGGATTCCCCCCCCTTTCCTAGTTGGAATAAGATTCAGGAGGGGGAAAGAGGAGAGAGAGAAGGAAGGGGGGCGCCGCCCCCTTCTCCTTGTTCTATTCGGACTATGGGGGGAGGGGCGCGCGGCCCAGCCCTGGCCACCTCTCCTCTCTTCCACTAAAGCCCACTAAGGCCCATATACCTCCCGGGGGGTTCCGGTAACCTCCCGGTACTCCGGTAAAATCCCGATTTCACCCGGAACACTTCCGATATCCAAATATAGGCTTGCAATATATCAGTCTTTATGTCTCGACCATTTCGAGACTCCTTGTCATGTCCGTGATCACATCCGGGACTCCGAACAAACTTCGGTACATCAAAATGCATAAACTCATAATATAACTGTCATCGAAACCTTAAGCGTGCGGACCCTACGGGTTCGAGAACAATGTAGACACGACTGAGACACGTCTCTGGTCAATAACCAATAGCGGAACCTGGATGCTCATATTGGCTCCTACAAATTCTACGAAGATCTTTTATCGGTCAGACCACATAACAACATACGTTGTTCCCTTTGTCATCGGTATGTTACTTGCCCGAGATTCGATCGTCGGTATCTCAATACCTAGTTCAATCTAGTTACCGGCAAGTCTCTTTACTCGTTCCGTAATACATCATCTCACAACTAACTCATTAGTTGCAATGCTTGCAAGGCTTATGTGATGTGCATTACCGAGAGGGCCCAGAGATACCTCTCCGACAATCGGAGTGACAAATCCTAATCTCGAAATACGCCAACCCAACATGTACCTTTGGAGACACCTGTAGAGCACCTTTATAATCACCCAGTTACGTTGTGACGTTTGGTAGCACACAAAGTGTTCCTCTGGTAAACGGGAGTTGCATAATCTCATAGTCATAGGAACATGTATAAGTCATGAAGAAAGCAATAGCAACATACTAAACGATCGGATGCTAAGCTAATGGAATGGGTCATGTCAATAAGATCATTCACCTAATGATGTGATCCCGTTAATCAAATAACAACTCTTTGTCCATGGTTAGGAAACATAACCATCTTTGATTAACGAGCTAGTCAAGTAGAGGCATACTAGTGACACTCTGTTTGTCTATGTATTCACACATGTATTATGTTTCCGGTTAATACAATTCTAGCATGAATAATAAACATTTATCATGATATAAGGAAATAGATAATAACTTTATTATTGGCTCTAGGGTATATTTCCTTCATCTAGTGCCACCCCTAGTTGGTTTGGAGTATTGACGACAAACCTGGTTGAGGGACTAATGTGTTTGTGAGAATTGCAGGATAACATAGGTATTAGTTCCTCATTGATTCGGTTTACCTACCGGAGATGACCCCTAAAAATGTGTGAAGATATTGAAGATAATGGTGTTATGTGAAGATATTCACATTGAAGACTATGACATGAGAAGACATCGCGTGAAGTCTTTGGAGCGCGAAGACATAGTTGTTTCGTAGTTTCATTTTCTTCTTTGTTGAGTCATAGGAACCACCGCACTGTTAAGTGGGGTCTAAGTGAACAAAGTCAGAGTGACAAAAGTGATGCTCAACCAAATCCTATGTCTTCAAGCGAAGACAATGAGAGCAAATCTTATCCAGAGCTGGATGAGTCAGCTTTACTTGTAACCCAAGTCAAGCTGTCGCATGTGTTTGAAATTTGACCATTGGAACACGTGTCAGTTCCTTAGTGACCCAGGGTCATTTCGGACAAATCAGGTCGGGTTGCCTAGTGGCTATAAATAGCCCACCCCCTACACCATAAATTGGTGGCTGCTCAGAGTTAGTGCACAGCTTTTGTCGTTTGAGAGCAACCCACCTCCGAAGCATTTGAGAGAGATCCTTGCGAGGACAAAGCCCAAAACACCCAGAGCCCAAAGAGTGTTTGGCATCACTGAAGTCTTGCTGTCCGCGTGATCTGAAAACTTGTTACACTTGAGGACTGTGAATCCTCCAACCGGTTAGGCGTCGCGTTCTGAGCATCCAAGAGTCATTTTGGATCGCCGGTGAATGAAGTTTGTGAAGGTTTGGAAGTCTACCTTGAAGACTTACCTGAGTAATTGGGCGAGGACTGGGTGTCCTTAGCTCAAGGGGAATAAGGTGAAGACACGGTCTTCTAAGTTAAATCTCAGCCTCCCTAACCAGACGTACAGTTGTCACGGCAACTAGAACTGGTCCAACAAATCCTTGTCCTCACCAAGCGACTGGTTCTATCTTCTCCCTCACTTTATTTACAGTTTGTCTTCGTGAAGTCATTGCCTGCCTGTGTTACCTGTTTGACTTCACTGTGTGACTTCTATTGTTGTTTGGCTTCATACTATCTTCCATCCTGATCATCACTACCTAGCTGCTATTAGTCTTCATGCTTTCACTTCATTGAATACTTGACTATGGCTTGCCTAGTGTAGTCTGTTGGGTTTCGGGTTCTGGCAGACCCTTGAGGTTCGAACACTGGGGTGCGCGCGGAGATTTCGCCTCCTACCTACCTGCACCCCTCCGCCTCACTAAGATCTAAGCTATGGGAAGAACAACACAAGAGACACAGGGTTTATACTGGTTCGGGCTACCATTGTGGTGTAATACCCTACTCCAGTGTGTGGTGTGGTGGATTGCCTCTTGGGCTGATGATGATGAACAATACAAGGAAGAACAGCCTCGCGAGGGTCTGTTCTTGGCTGGGGGACAAACTGCTAGGGGGAGTTCAGTCACCCTTCTCTCTCTCTCGGATTTCGATCTTCTCTTCTTCGTCCTTTGCCTCTCTCTTCTCTCTTCTCTCTTTTTCCTCTTCTCCCTTCTACCTTCTACCATGCCTTGTGGGTGGCTGGTCCTATTTATAGAGGCCCTGGTCCTCTTCCCAAATATCGAGCGGGAAGGGAGCCAACAATGGCGGGCTAATTTGAAGGGGGACAGCTAGTACTAGCTATCCTGACAAAAGTAGTCTTCGCCTGCACAAAGCTCTGGTGGTGACGCCGTCTTGGGCTCCATGATGACCTCCGTCTTGCAGTCCTCCTGGTTTTGGTCTTGTTGCACCGAAATGGCAACCTTTGCCTGATGCCTCCGTACTCCACGGCTGCGCTTGCTCCCTTTGCACCAAAGAGGAAAGGAGGACACTGCACGGGCTAGCGCCCGCCTGGCGCCTTTGGTCGTCATGGCTTGCGTCACGGGCACCTCGTGAGGTACCCTGCCTTGATCTCTCCGCCTCCTCGCGAGCCAGCCTGATGAGGCCGTGCCTGAGGAAGCTCCGTGTCGTCCGCCCCGCGAGGCTTGGCCCCTCGCGAGGGTCTTGGGTCTGTGTTGATGAAGATGGGCCATGCTGGGCCCCCCTTTGAGCCACGCCGCAGGCCGCAGGCAGGTAAGTCTGGGGACCCCCGTTCCTAGAACGCCGACAGTAGCCCCCGGGCCCAAGGCCCGCCCGGACTTAGCCGTGCAGGGAGGCGGAAGGGCAAGGGCGAAGCACCGCAGGCCCTAACAGCCTGCGGCCTTGGGCGCCGCGTGGCGGTTGATTGGACGTGGGCGGCACTGTTCCCCCACGCCCCCCTTATTTTGCGCCATGCTAGGCGGACTCGTAGTTGTACACAGCCGCTCCCCTTTCTATCGCTCGAGCGCCCTCTGTCCTTCCTCCGCTCGAACTCCAGCTTCTGTTTTCAACCCAATCTCGAACTCCCCCCCCCCTTCCCATCGCCATGGCTCCGACGAAGAAGGGAAGAGGGAAGAAACCCATGCCTCCGCCTTGCCCGCCGCCGTTGGTAGCCCCCGCCGCGGGCTTGGGCAAGGTCAGCTCGGCTCTGGCCACTATCTTCAACGAATGTGGGAGGACGACGGCCTGGCCCGCGTCCCACTTCTCCGTCGACAGGATAGTCACCGCGGTCCCGTATTTTGCCGACGCCCTGTGGGCGGGTCTGGTTCCTCCCTTTTTTTGATTTCTTCAATGCCGTGCTTTCCCACTATCAGATCCACATGATGCATCTGGGTTCTGAATCCATCACCCTCCTTTCGGTCTTCGCCTTTGTTTGCGAGGCTATGATGGGCATCCTTCCTTCGGTTGCCTTGCTGCGCCACTTCTTCTCGCTGTGCCTTGTCGACCCTACCCAATGCTGGGCGTGCGTGAGCTTCGTTGCCGCGTTTGAGACAGCGGCCTCTGGGATTGACTTCAAGCTCCCTCTGCCCGCGGCTGGGTTCCGCGAGCGGTGGCTGTATGTGGATGCAGGGGTGCCCAGCCCCCTGCTATCGGAGCCAACTTCGCCTGCTGTCCCCAATTCGGGCTGGGGCCAGGAGACGCTTGAGAGCCCCCGGCTCATCTTCGTCTGGCACCGCTTCGCGTTCTTGAGGTCGCTTGGCGTGACAGCGCCCAAGGTGGTGAAGGAGTTCTTGCTACGCCGCGTTGCTCCTCTCCAACGCCACTCCCGCCGGATGTGGGCCTTCAGCGGGCGCGATGATCGTATGAGGCTCCAGGAAGAGGACCTGATGCCTGAAGTGCTGAGGACAGCGCTCTTGACCCTGACTGGGGACCCCAACCCTGGCAGCATCCAGCAGGGAGGGGCCTTGCTGTACCTCTGCCAGAGCAGGGGCGATTTTGTGAAGCAGATGCCTATCTTTGATGAGTGGGGGTCGCGCCCCGCCGGCCTCCGGGGACCTCGCGAGAACCCAGTGATGGTGACTGCCCTTCCAGTCGGCCATGGCGACTCTTCCTCAAGCGGTGGAGCAGGGAGGCATGAGGCGCCAGAGGCCGAGGGGGCTCCCGAGAGGGTGACAGCGCAGGGCGATGCTCATGAGGGAGCAGCTCTTGGGGCCCGTGCCGCTGAGGCTGAGGGTGGCAAGCAGCGGCCCTCAGCGCCTGTGAATGAGGCCCCTGAGGCTCCAGCTGCTTCTCTTGGCGAGGCGATTGGCAGCGCGCATCAGGCGGGCGCCTCTGACGCAGATCGCCTTGACGCTCCGTCTTCGTCGTAGGTTGATCCCTACGCCCAACTCTTGGGCCGCTTCCGCGTGGACTTTGAGGCCCTCCGGAAGAGAAGGGAGGCCCTGGGCGACGATTACCCTTGTCGCCTGCTGAAGCATAGGAAGTACTTCGCCACTGATGAGTAAGCCTCCTCCTTTCCCAGCTCCCAATCCTTCTGTTGCTTTTACTGACCCTTGCTCCGCAGGCCCCTTCCAGCCGAGCTCGCGGAGACGGCTGAGGTGTCGTCCCCCTTGGCTTCGCCCCCTCCATCGTCCTCAAGCGCTCCTAGCAGCAAAGCCCTTGTGGTGAGGGCGATCGGAGAGGCGAACCGTCCCGAGGCGCATCGTGGCCCTACGCACCTCGCGATCCTCCTTCGCGGGCCTTCTCGTGGCATAGCCAGCCTGCCGTGGGCTTCTCGCCTGGTCGTGGACTGCGATTGGCTAAGGCGCTCCCTGCGCTCTTCACCTGGGGACGGGCTGGCTCCAGGCCGGGCTTCTAGCGTGGCGTGCCCGGCCGTCGCGAGGGTGCCAGTCCCCAGCCCCCTACCCGGAGGGGGAGTGCTGATTCGTGCCCCCCGGCGCTTGCTTGGGGCAGATGATGGTGTGGAAGACGTGCTCGGGCGTGCTCGGGAGCGTCGCGCTCTCCGCCAAGGATTCCTTCGAAGGGCGGCTGACGCGGTAAGCCTGCTTGGTGAGGAGCTTGCTGATGAAGACGCGCGCCTTGAGGCCGAGGGCCTGCGCCTGGCTGCAGAGAGGCGCGAGCTGGAGGGTGCCATCGCCCTTGCGCGCCATCAGCGCGATCTTAACGACGCAGAGGCCAAGGCGTCGCTGGTGGCCTCTCGGGAGGCCCGGTCTTGGGCCGCCGAGGAGGCCCGGGAAGCTGACCGGCGGCGAATGGCGGTGGAGGAGCGGGCTCGGGAGCTCCTGGCTGGTGCTGTCGACGTTCTGGGAACGGGGGTCCCTAGACTTGCCTGCCTGCGGCGTGGCTCAAAGGGGGGCACAGCGCGGCCCATCTTCACCAACATAAACCCAAGACCCTCGCGAGGGGGCCAAGCCTCGCGGGGCGGACGATGCGGAGCTTCCTCAGGCACAGCCTCGTCAGGCTGGCTCACGAGGAGGCGGAGAGACCAAGGCAGGATACCTCACGAGGTGCCCGTGACGCAAGCCATGACGACCAAGGGCGCCAGGCGGGTGCCAGCCCGCGCAGTGTCCTCCTTTCCTCTTTGGTGCAAAGGGGGCAAGCGCAGCCGCGGAGTACCGAGGCGTCAGGCAAAGGTTGCCATTTCGGTGCAACGAGACCAAGACCAGGAGGACTACGAGATGGAGGTCACCGTGGAGCCCAAGACGGCGTCATCACCAGAGCTTTGCGCAGGCGAAGACTACTTTTGTCAGGATAGCTGATACTAGCTGTCCCCCTTCAAATTAGCCCGCCATTGTTGGCTCCCTTCCCGCTCAATATTTGGGAAGAGGACCAGGGCCTCTATAAATAGGATCAGCCACCCGCAAGAGGGGGATAGAGAGCTGAGGAGTTCGGAGAAGGAGGCTCTTGAGAGAGGGGTTTCGATCAGAAAGAGAGAGAGAGAGAGAAAGGTGACTGAGCTCCTCCCAGCAGTTCATCGCCCCAGCCAAGAACAGACCCTCGCGAAGCTGTTCTTCCTTGTATTGTTCATCATCATCAGCCCAAGAGGCAATCCACCACACCACACACTGGAGTAGGGTATTACACCACAACGGTGGCCCGAACCAGTATAAAACATGTGTCTCTTGTGTTGTTCTTGCCATAGTTTAGATCCTAGCAAGGCGGAGGGGTGCAGGTAGATAGGAGGCGAAATCTCCGCGCGCACCCCAGTGTTCGAACCTCAAGGGTCTGCCGGAACCCGAAATCCGACATTTGGCGTGCCAGGTAGGGGTGCGCCGGAATCCACCTTCTACCGCTTCGCGCCCCATCGCGTCGTCATCACCATGTCCGGCGACCAGGCGGGCAAACCAGATCCGTGGGCGGCGTGGCCCGCCTGCGCAGAGCCTCTTGCCTCGGGCGACCCTGTGCCCCAGGCAGCTCGCGGTCCGCAGGGCGCTGCGGGCCGCGGGCGACACGGACAGGCTTCGACAACTCTCACACCGCGGCAGGCGCGGTCGGCAGCAAGGGCCTCCAATCACGCCACGACCACGACGCCGTACATCCGCAGGGAGCAGGCGAACTCGAGGGCCGCGCTCACAGTGGCCCAAGAGCTGCTGCAGTGCAGGCTGCTAGAGGGCGGCCACGATGTGCTGCTGGAGTGAGTGGCAGAGCTCCTGGGCTTTGCCGCCTTGGGGGCTCACCCCTTCTCCACCCAGCTCCCATGTCAAGCCCAGGGCGGCCCGCGCGGGGGCTCCGCGCGCGCCCGCAGGCTCCAAGGCTACTCCAACGCTAGCGAAGCTGTCAGTACCGGACCGGCGGCGGCGCTGCCCCCGCTCCCGGTCCGCGAAGAAGGAGGGCGCGACGCGACCCACGGCCCCAGTGGGCAGCTGCGCTACCACCCCACGGTGGGCGCGTCAGGAAGGACCGCGTGGCATGCGGGGCATTATAGCGTGGCATTCGGGATAACGGCGCCGGAGGAATACGTGCCCCTCATGATGGACCAAGGACACCCACACGAGAGCAAACAAGGCTCTCTCCTCAGCCCAAGCTGGGGGACGAGGCGCCAAAAGCTGAGCCTTTCCGGGAGCCCCGGGACAGTCCCACTGGCCACGCAGGGGGCAACGATTATCGGGTACCGCTAATTCTTCAGGAGCAGGCATACGCTAACCATGGATCGCAGGAGGTGCAGGTCACCACAGCGAGCAGCTGCCCCGCTCCCACAGTCTCCTGCCCCTCAGGAGGAGGGCGCAGGGGGCTGCAGGAGAGGGGCCGGGATCCGACATCACCACCGCGGCGTTCGGAGCAAGGTGTTCTCAGGAGGTAGGCCCTCCGCTGGGGAGGTGCCTCAGGGCCTGCCCCCGGCGGAGGACCTGTGGTCGTCGGGGGAACCGCTGGCGACCGCTCTACCCCATCGGCGGCGTCCTGGTTTCCGGTCATCGTTGATGGCACTAGAGTGTGGCGCAAGGCGGGGCCCTCATCTGGCGATATGAAGCAAGGCCAGTACCTATGAAGAAGGCCCAGTGCCTGTGAAGCTCGCCGCCCCATGACACTCTCACGTAATAATGAGTGGGGCTGTACATGCCCCGGAGTCTCAGGGGTGCCGGCCTCAGGCCCTGGGGCTCCCTCCCACGCCCAGTGGCAGCACTTAGCTCCGTGCTGGTGAGAAGACGTCCAAGACTAGACTAGGTGCCGGACGCGGCCTTTTGTTTGCTTTCGTTGCTCTTCCCTTTGGTTGTCGCTTTCCCCCGCTGGATTCAAGTTGGATTCGAATTTGAGATTTGCGTGTGTTCAGGGAAGGGGTGCTTAGTCTCGTTCGAGCAATTTCTCGCGTTTTGGTTACCACTTCGTCTCAGCTGCCTCCCCTCGCGAGCCGGGTCAGGCCTAGCTTGCGCGCAGCCCAGACTACCGCCGACGTGACCTCTCAGGAGGGTGTTTTACTGCAGATCCTACGAACCCAATGAGGGAACACTCGAGACACCACAACCCCCCGCGGGCTGCCTCAGGGCCAGCACGGGACAAAGGTAAACTAGCCGACCGGCGCGTCGCTTGGGCCAACCACTTGGCGCGGGCGCATGGGCAATGTAGCGTCTACTAATACGATGAACACAAGTTTTACATAAGGGGCTCCCCCTCCAAAATGCTCTCACTGCAATCAGGCCAAAACCTGAGTTCTATTCATGCAGGGTAAGGAAGTAGGAGCGATGCACAATCAGTCGAATGAATCCCCCCAATGCGTTCTCAGGAGCACCACCCGAGCCATCGCTGTCCGCGTCGCCGCCAGCGGCGTCGGGGCCATTCACCATGCCGCCCTCGTCGGCCGCCACAATCAAGTCGTCATTGTCCGAAGCGAAGGCCCTGATAAGAGCATCCACATTGTCTTCCACCCAGTGTGCCAGGTCGCCTCGGACGGCCTGGGGGACTGGGGCGATGGCGGCATCAAAATCAAAGTGGGGATCCGTGTTCCGGAGGTGGCTGAAGACGCGAGAAAAGGCGCGCCCAAGCAGGGTGCGGGTCCTCTCCTCCACCAACCTATCAGCCCTGACCAACCACGCCTCCAGCTGCATCACCACGTCAGTGAAGAACTAAAGATTGCCAGCATAGTTGACTGCGTGCGGCTCGCCAACAGCCGCCTCGCAGATGTTTCCCAAGGCTGTGTTGGCTCTCTCCCGGAGCGTGGCAAGCATGGGGCCATTCTCATGCTCCAGGATCCGCCGCTGACGGATCTCGTCCGCGTTCTGGACCGCGACGACCTCAGCCTCCTCCACCCGCTGGCGGAGAAGGAGCACCTCAGCCTGGGAGGTGGTTAACTCACCTTGCGCCACCTCAAGAGCGGCCCGGAAAGCATCGGCCCGCCGGGTCGCCTCCTCCAGCTTGGCCCTCAAGGCAGCAGTCCTGCCTTCGGCTTCGGCCCGGATCAACCCCAGCTTCTCTTCGAACTCGTGCTCGAGGTTCAAATGCGCCATCGCCACTCGACGTCCAACTTCCTCCAGGACGCGGGCTTCCTGTGCAGCAACATCATCCTCTGCCTGCGTCACCAAGCGCTCCCTTGTCTCCAGACGCTCGTACTCACGGGTACGTTCGGCGGCTTCCAGCGTCAGCGCCTCCTCACGCTTCTGGAGCTCTGCTGAGTCGCCGGAGGCCACCTTCATCGATGCAAGGGCTGCCTCGCGCAGCTCCACCTGCTCCTCCAGCGAGTGGCGCCAGGCCAGGAGCTCCCGAGCCCGCTCCTCCGCCGCCGTTCGCCGCCGGTCAGCTTCCCGAGCCTCCTCAGCGGCCCAAGATCGAGCCTCCCGAGAGGCCACTAGCGATGCCTTGGCCTCTGCATCGTCAAGATCGCGCTGACGGCGCACAAGGGTGATCGCGCCCTCCAGCTCGCGTCTCTCTGCAGCCAGGCGCAAGCCCTCGGCCTTAAGGCGCACGTCTTCATCGGCAAGCTCCTCTCCAAGCAGGCTTACCGCATCAGCCGCCCTTCGAAGGAATCCTTGGCGGAGAGCGCGACGCTCCTGAGCGCGCTCGAGCATGTCTTCCACACCATCATCTGCCCCAAGCAAGCGCCGGGGGCCGCGAGTAAGCACTCCCACTCCGGGCTGGGGGCTGGGGGCTGGCACCCTCGCGACGGCCGGGCACGTCGCGTCAGAAGCCCGGCCGGGGGCCAGCCCGTCCCCAGGTGAAAAGCATAGGAAGCGCCTCAGCCAATCGCAGTCCACGACCAGGCGAGAAGCCCACGGCAGGCTGGCTATGCCACGAGAAGGCCCACGAAGGATCGCGAGGTGCGCGGGGTCATGATACGCCTCGGGAAGGTTCGCCTCGTCGATCGCCCTCACCACAAGGGTTCCACTACTTGGAGCGCTTGAAGACGATGGAGGGGGCGAAGCCAAGGGGGGCGGCTCCTCAGCCGTCTCCGCAAGCTCGGCTGGAAGGGGCCTGCGGAGCAAGGGTCAGTAAGAGCAACAGAAGGATCGGGAGCTGGGAAAGGAGAAGGCTTACTCATCAGTGGCGAAGTACTTTCTACGCTTCAGCAGGCGACAAGGGTAATCGTCGCCCAGGGCCTCCCTTCTCTTCCGGAGGGCCTCAAAGTCCACGCGGAAGCGGCCTAAGAGTCAGGCGCAGGGATCAACCTGCGACGAAGATGGAGCGTCAAGGCGATCTGCGTCAGGGGCGCCTGCCTGACGTGCGCCGCCAATTGCCTCGCCAAGAGAAGCCGACGGAGCCTCAGTGGCCTCGGTCGTAGGCGTAGAGGGCAGCTGCTTGTCACCCTCAGCCTCGGCGGCACGGGCCCTGATAACTGCTTCCTCATGAGCCTCGCCCAGCGCTGTCACCCCGCCAGGAGCCCCCTCGGCCTCTGGCGCCTCGTGCCTCCCTGCTCCGCCACTTGAGGAAGAGTCGCCTTGGCCGACTGGAAGGGCAGTCACCACCACTGGGTTCTCGTGAGGCCCCTGAAGGCCGGCGGGGCGCGGCCCCCACTCATCGAAGATAGGCATCTGCCTCACAAAATCGCCCCCGCTCTGGTAGAGGTACAGCAAGGCCCCTCCCTGCTGGATACTGCCAGGGTTGGGGTCCCCTGTCAGGGTCAAGAGCGTCGTCCTCAGCACTTCAGGAGTCAGGTCCTCTTCCTGGAGCCTCATACGATCATCGCGCCCGCTGAAGGCCCACATCCGGCAGGAGTGGCGCTCGAGAGGAGCAACGCGGCGAAGCAGGAACTCCTTCACCACCTTGGGCGCTATCGCGCCAAGCGACCTCAAGAATGCGAAGCGGTGCCAGACGAAGACGAGCCGAGGGCTCTCAAGCGTCTCCTGGCCCCAGCCCGAATTGGGGACAGCAGGCGAAGTTGGCTCCGACAGCAGGGGGCTGGGCACCCCAGCATCCACATATAGCCACCGCTCGCGGAACCCAGCCGCGGGTGGAGGGAGCTTGAAGTCAATCCCAGAGGCCGCCGTCTCAGGCGCGGCAACAAAGCTCACACACGCCCGGCATTGGGTAGGGTCAACAAGGCGCAGCGAGAAGAAGTGGCGCAGCAAGGCAACCGAAGGAAGGATGCCCATCATAGTCTCACAAACAAAGGCGAAGACTGAAAGGAGAGTGATGGATTCAGGACCCAAATGCATCATGTGGATCTGATAATGGGAAAGTACGGCATTGAAGCAATCAGAAAAGGGAGGAACCAGACCCGCCCACAGGGCGTCGGCAATAATACGGGACCTCGGTGGCTATCCTGTCGATGGAGAAGTGGGACACGGGCCAGGCCGTCGTCCTCCCGCATTCATTGAAGATGGTGGCCAGGGCCAAGCTGACCTTGCCCAAGCCCTCGGTGGGGGCCGCCAACGGCGGCGGGCAAGGCGGAGACACGGGTTTCTTCCCTCTTCCCTCCTTCGTCGGAGCCATGGCGATGGGAAGGGGGGAGGTTCAAGATTGAGTTGAAAACAGAAACCAGAGTTCGAGCGGAGGAAGGACAGAGGGCGCTCAAGCAACAAAAAGGGGAACGGCTGTGTACGACTACGGGTCCGCCTAGCATGGCGCAAAATAAGGAGGGCGTGGGGGGAACAGTGCCGCCCACGTCCAGTCAACCGCCACGCGACGCCTAAGGCCGCAGGCTGTTAGGGCCCGCGGCGCTTCGCTCTTGCCCTTCCGCCTCCCTGCACGGCCAAGTCCGGGCGCGCCTTGGGCCCGGGGGCTACTATCGGCGTTCCGGGAACGGGGGTTCCCAGACTTGCCTGCCTGCGGCCTGCGGTGTGGCTCAAAGGGGGGCCCCAGCACGGCCCATCTTCACCAACATAAACCCAAGACCCTCGCGAGGGGCCAAGCCTCGCGGGGCGGACGACGCGGAACTTCCTCAGGCAGGGCCTTGTCAGACTGGCTCACGAGGAGGCGGAGAGACCAAGGCAGGATACCTCATGAGGTGCCCGTGACGCAAGCCATGACGACCGAGGGCGCCAGGCGGGTGCCAGCCCGCATAGTGTCCTCCTTTCCTCTTTGGTGCAAAGGGGGCAAGCGCAGCCGCGGAGTACCGAGGCGTCAGGCAAAGGTTGCCATTTCGGTGCAACGAGACCAAGACCAGGAGGACTACGAGACAGAGGTCACCATGGAGCCCAAGACGGCGTCATCACCAGAGCTTTGCGCAGGCGAAGACTACTTTTGTCAGGATAGCTGATACTAGCTGTCCCCCTTCAAATTAGCCCACCATTGTTGGCTCCCTTCCCGCTCGATATTTGGGAAGAGGACTAGGGCCTCCATAAATAGGATCAGCCACCTGCAAGAGGGGGACAGAGAGCTGAGGAGTTCGGAGAAGGAGGCTCTTGAGAGAGGGGTTTTGATCAGAAAGAGAGAGAGAGAAAGGTGACTGAGCTCCTCCCAGCAGTTCATCGCCCCAGCCAAGAACAGACCCTCGCGAGGCTGTTCTTCCTTGTATTGTTCATCATCATCAGCTCAAGAGGCAATCCACCACACCACACACTGGAGTAGGGGATTACACCACAACGGTGGCCCGAACCAGTATAAAACATGTGTCTCTTGTGTTGTTCTTGCCATAGTTTAGATCCTAGCAAGGCGGAGGGGTGCAGGTAGGTAGGAGGCGAAATCTCCGCGCGCACCCCAGTGTTTGAACCTCAAGGGTCTTCCGGAACCCGAAATCCGATAGGTGCCACTCACTGGAGGAGCATGTGGAGCTGCGCGAGGCAGCCCTCGCGTCGATGAAGGTGGCCTCTAGCGACTCAGCAGATCTCCAGAAGCGTGAGGAGGCGCTGACGCTGGAAGCCGCCGAACGTACCCGCGAGTACGAGCGTCTAGAGACGAGGGAGCGCTTGGTGACGCAGGCGGAGGACGATGTCGCTGCACAGGAAGCCCGTGTCCTGGAAGAGGTCGGACGTCGGGTGGCAATGGCGCACTTGAACCTCGAGCACGAGTTCGAAGAGAAGTTGGGGTTGATCCGGGCCGAGGCTGAAGGCAGGACTGCTGCCTTGAGGGCCAAGTTGGAGGAGGCGACGCGGCAGGCCGATGCTTTTCGGGCCGCCCTTCAGGTGGCGCAAGGTGAGTTAACCACCTCCCAGGCCGAGGTGCTCCTTCTCCGCCAGCGGGTGGAGGAGGCTGAGGTCGTTACGTGCCAGAATGCAGACGAGATACGTCAGCGGCGGATCCTGGAGCATGAGCACGGCCCCATGCTCACCACGCTCCGGGAGAGAGCCAACGCAGCCTTGGGCAACATCTGCGAGGCGGCTGTTGGCGAGCCGCACGCAGTCAACTACGCCGGCAATCTTCAGTTCTTCACTGACGTGGTGACGCAGCTAGAGGCGCGGTCGGTCAGGGCTGACAGGTTGGGGGAGGAGAGGAGCCACGCCCTGCTCGTGCGCGCCTTTTCTCGCGTCTTCAGCCATCTCCAGAACATGGATCCCCACTTTGATTTCGACGCCGTCATCGCCCCAGTCCCCCAGGCCGTCCGAGACGATCTGGCGCACTGGGTGGAAGACAATGTGGATGCTCTTATCAGGGCCTTCGCTTTAGACAACGACGGCGTGATAGTGGCTGCCGACGAGGGCGGTGTGGTGAACGGCCCTGACGCCGCTGGCGGCGACGCGGACAGCGATGGCGAGTTCAGCGACGCCAGCAACGGCTCGGGTGGTGCTCCTGAGGACGCATTGGAGGATTTATCTGACTGATTGTGCATCGTTCCTACTTCCTTACCCTGCATGAATAGAACTCAGGTTTTGGCCTGATGGCGGTGAGAGCATTTTGGAGGGGGAGCCCCTTATGTAAAACTTGTGTTCATCGTATTAGTAGACGCTACATTGCCCATGCGCCCACGCCAAGTGGTTGGCTTAAGCGACGCGCTGGTCGGCTAGTTTACCTTTGTCCCGTGCTGGCCCTGAGGTAGCCCGTGGGAGGCTATGGTGTCCTGAGTGTTCCCTGATTGAATCCGTAGGATCTACAGTAAAACACCCTCCTAAGAGGACGCGGCGGCGGCAGTCTGGGCTGCACGCAAGCTAGGCCTGACCCGGCTCGCGAGGGGCTCACGAGGGGAGGCAGCTGAGGCGAAGTGGTAACCAAAACGCGAGAAATTGCTCGAACGAGACTAAACACCCCTTCCCCGAACACACGCAAATCTCAAATTCGAATCCAACTTGAATCCAGCGGGGGAAAGCGACAACCAAAGGGAAAAGCAATGAAAGCAGACAAAAGGCCGCGTCCAGCACCTAATCTAGTCTTGGACGTCTTCTCACCAACGCGGAGCTAAGTGCTGCCACTGGGCGTGGGAGGGAGCCCCAGGGCCTGAGGCTGGCACCCCTGAGACTCTGGGGCGTGTACAGCCCCACTCATTATTACGTGAGAGTGTCATGGGGCGGCGAGCTTCACAGGCACTGGGCCTTCTTCACAGGTACCGACCTTGCTTCATATCGCCAGACGAGGGCCCCGCCTTGCGCCACACTCTAGTGCCATCAACGACGACCGGAAACCAGGACGCCGCCGATGGGGTAGAGCGGTCGCCAGCGGTTCCCCCGACGACCACGGGTCCTCCGCCGGGGGCAGGCCCTGAGGCACCTCCCCAGCGGAGGGCCTACCTCCTGAGAACACCTTGCTCCGAACGCCGTGGTGGTGATGTCAGATCTCGGCCCCTCTCCTGCAGCCCCCTGCGCCCTCCTCCCGAGGGGTAGGAGACTGTGGGAGCGGGGCAGCTGCTCGCTGTGGCGACCTGCACCTCCTGCGATCCATGGTTAGCGTATGCCTGCTCCTGAAGAATTAGCGGTACCCGATAATCGTTGCCTCCAGCGTGCCTAGTGGGACCGTCCCGGGACTCCTGGAAGGGCTCAGCTTCTGGCGCCTCGTCCCCCCAGCTTGGGCTGAGGGGCGAGCCTTGTTCACCTTCGTGAGGGTGTCCTTGGTCCATCATGAGGGGCACGTATTCTTCTGGTGCCGTCATCCCGAAGGTCGTGCCATGGTGCTCTGCGAGCCACGCAGCTCTGCTTGACGCGCCCACCGTGGGGTGGTAGCGCAGCTGCCCACTGGGGCCGTGGGTCGTGTCGCGCCCTCCTTCTTCGCGGACCGGGAGCGGGGGCAGCGCCGCCGCCGGTCCGGTACTGACAGCTTCGCTGGCGTTGGAGTAGCCTTGGAGCCCGCGGGCGCGCGCGGAGCCCCCGCGCGGGCCGCCCTGGGCTTGAGATGGGAGCTGGGTGCAGAAGGGGTGAGCCCTCGAGGTGGCGAAGCCCAGGAGCTCTGCCACCCGCTCCAGCAGCACGTCGCGGCCGCCCTCCAGCAGCCTGCACTACAGCGGCTCTCGGGCCACCGTGAGCGCGGCCCTCGAGTTCGCCTGCTCCCGGCGGGTGTACGGTGTCGTGGTCGCGGCGTGATTGGAGGCCCTTGCTGCCTACTGCGCCTGCCGCGGTGTGAGAGCTGCCGAAGCCTGTCCACGTCGCCCGCGGCCCGCAGCGCCCTGCGGACCACGAGCTGCCTGGGGCACGGGGTTGCCTGAGGCGAGTGGCTCTGCGCGGGCGGGCCACGCCGCCCATGGATCTGGGTTGCCCGCCTGGTCGCCGGACATGGCGATGATGACGCGACGGGGCGTGAAGCGGTAGAAGGTGGATTCCGGCGCACCCCTACCTGGCGCGCCAAATGTCGGGTTTCGGGTTCCGGCAGACCCTTGAGGTTCAAACACTGGGGTGCGCATGGAGATTTCGCCTCCTACCTACCTGCACCCCTCCGCCTCACTAAGATCTAAGCTATGGGAACAACAACACAAGAGACACAGGGTTTATACTGGTTCGGGCCACCATTGTGGTGTAATACCCTACTCTAGTGTGTGGTGTGGTGGATTGCCTCTTGGGCTGATGATGATGAACAATACAAGGAAGAGCAGCCTCGCGAGGGTCTGTTCTTGGCTGGGGGGGACGAACTGCTAGGGGGAGTTCAGTCACCCTTCTCTCTCTCGGATTTCGATCTTCTCTTCTTCGTCCTTTGCCTCTCTCTTCTCTCTTCTCTCTTTTTCCTCTTCTCCCTTCTACCTTCTACCTTGCCTTGTGGGTGGCTGGTCCTATTTATAGAGGCCCTGGTCCTCTTCCCAAATATCGAGCGGGAAGGGAGCCAACAATGGCGGGCTAATTTGAAGGGGGACAGCTAGTACTAGCTATCCTGACAAAAGTAGTCTTCGCCTGCACAAAGCTCTGGTGGTGACGCCGTCTTGGGCTCCACGATGACCTCCGTCTTGCAGTCCTCCTGGTCTTGTCTTGTTGCATTGAAATGGCAACCTTTGCCTGATGCCTCGGTACTCCATGGCTGCGCTTGCTCCCTTTGCACCAAAGAGGAAAGGAGGACACTGCGCGGGCTGGCGCCCGCCTGGCGCCTTTGGTCGTCATGGCTTGCGTCACGGGCACCTTGTGAGGTACCCCGCCTTGATCTCTCCGCCTCCTCACGAGCCAGCCTGATGAGGTCGTGCCTGAGGAAGCTCTGTGTCGTCCACCCCGCGAGGCTTGGCCCCTCGCGAGGGTCTTGGGTCTCTGTTGATGAAGATGGGCCGTGCTGGGCCCCCCTTTGAGCCATGCCGCAGGCCGCAGGCAGACAAGTCTGGGGACCCCCGTTCCCAGAACGCCGACATAGTCTACCTTCCGCTGCATGCCAATAGGTTCATTTCTACTGTTTGTCTTCGAAACTCCCATGTTTTGAAGACATTCATAAAAATCGCCTATTCACCCCTCCCCTCTAGTCGATAACTAGCACTTTCAGAGATGCCCATCAATTGATGTCAATGCGAGCAGTAGGGATTGCCATGCAACGGATGCACTAGAGCTACAAATATATGAAAGCTCATCAAAAGAAACTAAGTGGGTGTGCATCCAACTTGCTTGCTCATGAAGACCTAGGGCATTTTGAGGAAGCCCGTCATTGGAATATACAAGCCAAGTTCCATAATGAAAAATTCCCACTACTATATGAAAGTGACAAAATAAGAGACTCTCTATCATGAAGATCATGGTGCTACTTTGAAGCACAAGTGTGGAAAAGGATAGTAACATTGTCCCTTCTCTCTTTTTCTCTCATTTTTTATTTTTTTATTTGGGCCTTCTCTCTCTTTTGGCCTCTTTTTCTTCTCTTTTTTTTTCTTTCGTCCGGAGTCTCATCCCGACTTGTGGGGGAATCATAGTCTCCATCATCCTTTCCTCACATGGGACAATGCTCTAATAATGATGATCATCACACTTTTATTTACTTACAACTCAAGAATTACAACTCGATACTCAGAACAAAATATGACCCTATGTGAATGCCTCCGGTGGTGTGCCGGGATATGGAATGAATCAAGAGTGACATGTATGAAAATTAGCATGGTGGCTTTGCCACAAATACGATGTCAACTACATGATCATGCAAGGCAATATGACAATGATGATGTGTGTCGTAATAAACGGAATGGTGGAAAGTTTCATGGTAATATATCTCGGAATGGCTATGGAAATTCCATAATAGGTAGGTATGGTGGCTGTTTTGAGGAAGATATAAGGAGGTTTATGTGTGATAGAGCGTATCGTATCACGGGGTTTGGATGCATCGGCGAAGTTTGCCCCAACTCTCAAGGCGAGAGAGGGCAATGCACGGTACCGAAGAGGCTAGCAATGATGGAAGGGTGAGAGTGCGTAATATCCATGGACTCACATTAGTCATAAAGAACTCATATACTTGTTGCAAAAGTTTATTAGCCCTCGAAGCAAAGTACTACTACGCATGCCCCTAGGGGGATAGATTGGTAGGAAAATACCATCGCTCGTCCCCAACCGCCACTCATAAGGAAAGCAATCAAAGAACACCCCATGCTTCAAATTTTTCACACAAAATTTACCATACGTGCATGCTACGGGACTTGCCAATCTCAACACAAGTATTTCTCAATTTCACAATTACTCAACTAGCACGACTCTAATATTACCACCTTTATATCTCAAAACAATTATCAAGTATCAAACTTCTCATAGTATCAATGCACTCTATATGAAAGTTTTTATTATATCCCTCTTGGATCCCATCATATTAGGACTAAATTCATAACCAAAGCAAATTACCATGATGTTTAGGACTCTCAAAATAATATAAGTGAAGCATGAGATTTCAACAATTTCTTCAAAATAAAACCATCACCGTGCTCTAGAAAGATATAAGTGAAGCACTAGAGCAAATGATAAACTACTCCGAAAGATATAAGTGAAGATCAATGAGTAGTCGAATAATTATGCAACTATGTGAAGACTCTCTAACATTTAAAAATTTCAGATCTTGGGATATTATTCAAATAGCAAGCAAAACTAAATAAAATAAAATGACGCTCCAAGCAAAACACATATCATGTGGTGAATAAAAATATAGCTCCAAGTAAAGTTACCGATGAACGAAGACGAAAGAGGGGATGCCTTCCAGGGCATCCCCAAGCTTAGTATCTTAGTTGTCCTTGAATATTACCTTGGGGTGCCTTGGGCATAACCAAGCTTAGTCTCTTGCCACTCCTTATTCCATAGTCCATCGAATCTTTACCCAAAACTTGAAAACTTCACAACACAAAACTTAACAGAAAACTTGTAAGCTCCGTTGGTATTAGAAAATAAATCACCACTTAGGTACTGTTGTGAACTCATTATAAATTCATATTGGTGTAATATCTACTGTATTCCTACTCATCTATGGTTCATACCCTCCTATACTACTCATAGATTCATCAAAATAAGCAAACAACACATAGAAAACAGAATCTGTCAAAAACAGAACAGTCTGTACTAATCTGGATCAAACGTATACTTATGGAATGCCAAAAATTATAAAATAAATTTATGGACGTGAGGAATTTATCTATTAATCATATGCAAAAATAATCAACTTAATCGCACTCTCCATTAAAAAATGGCAGCAAAACTCGTGAGCGCTAAAGTTTCTGTTTTTTACAGCAAGATCGCAAAGACTTCACCCAAGTCTTCCCAAAGGTTCTACTTGGCACAAACACTAATTAAAACATAAAAAACCACATCTAAACAGAGGCTATATGAATTATTTATTACTAAACAGGATCAAAAATCAAAGAACAAAAATAAAATTGGGTTGCCTCCCAACGAGCGTTATCGTTTAACGCCCCTAGCTAGGCATGATGATTTCAATGATGCTCACATAAAAGATAAGAATTGAAACATAAAGAGAGCATCATGAAGAATATGACTAGCACATTTAAGTCTAACCCACTTCCTATGCACAGGGATTTTGTGAGCAAACAATTTATGGGAACAAGAATCAACTTGCATAGGAAAGCAAAACAAGCATAACTTCAAGATTTTAAGCGCATAGAGAGGAAACTTGATATTATTGCAATTCCTACGAGCATATATTCCTCCCTCATAATAATTTTCAGTAGCATCATGAATGAATTCAACAATATAACCATCACATGAAGCATTCTTTTCATGATCTACAAGTATGCAAAGTTGACACTCTTCCAAAATAGTGGGATTAACATTAACTAAAGTCATGACCTCTCCAAACCCACTTTCATAATTATCACAATAAGATTCAACACCCTCCGAAATAGTGGGATCATTACTTCCTAAAGTTGACACTTTTCCAAACCCACTTTCATCAATATAATCATCATAAATAGGAGGCATACTATCATCAAAATAAATTTGCTCATCAAGACTTGGGGGACAAAAAATATCATCTTCATCAAACATAGCATCCCCAAGCTTGTGGCTTTACATATCATTAGCATCATGGATATTAAAAGAATTCATACTAACAACATTGCAATCATGCTCATCATACAAAGATTTAGTGCCAAACATTTTATAGATTTCTTCTTCTAGCACTTGAGCACAAGTATCGGAATCCTTATTCTCACGAAAGACATTAAAAAGATGAAGCATATGAGGTACCCTCAATTCCATTTTTTGTAAGTTTGTTTTATAGACTAAACTAGTGATAAAACAAGAAACTAAAAGATTCGATTGCAAGATCTAAAGATATACCTTCAAGTGCTAACCTCCCCGGCAACGGCGCCAGAAAAGAGCTTGATGTCTACTACACAACCTTCTTCTTGTAGACGTTGTTGGGCCTCCAAGTGCAGAGGTTTGTAGGACAGTAGCAAATTTCCCACAAGTGGATGACCTTAGGTTTATCAATCTGTGGGAGGCGTAGGATGAAGATGGTCTCTCTCAAACAACCCTGCAACCAAATAACAAGAGTATCTAGTGTCCCCAACACACCCAATACAATCGTAAATTGTATAGGTGCACTAATTCGGCAAAGAGATGCTGATACAGGTGCAATATGGATGGTAGATATAGGTTTTTGTAATCTGAAAATATAAAAACAGCAAGGTAACTAATGATAAAAGTGAGCACAAACGGTATTGCAATGCTAGGAAACAAGGCCTAGGGTTCATACTTTCACTAGTGCAAGTTCTCTCAACAATAATAACATAATTAGATCATATAACTATCCCTCAACATGCAACAAAGAGTCACTCCAAAGTCACTAGTAGCGGAGAACAAACGAAGAGATTATTGTAGGGTACGAAACCACCTCAAAGTTATCCTTTCTGATCGATTTATTCAAGAGTCCATAGTAAAATAACACAAACTATCCTTTCCGTTCAATCTATCATAGAGTTCGTACTAGAATAACACCTTAAGACACGAATCAACAAAAACCCTAATGTCACCTAGATACTCCAATGTCACCTCAAGTATCTGTGGGTATGATTATATGATATGTATCACACAATCTCAGATTCATCTATTCAACCAACACAAAGAACTTCAAAGAGTGCCCCAAAGTTTCTACCGGAGAGTCAAGACGAAAACGTGTGCCAACCCCTATGCATAAGTTCACGAGGTCACGGAACTCGCAAGTTGATCACCAAAACATACATCAAGTGGATAACGTGATATCCCATTGTCACCACAGATAATCACTTGCAAGACATACATATCAAGTGTTCTCAAATCCTTAAAGACTCAATCCGATAAGTTAACTTCAAAGGGAAAACTCAATTCATCACAAGAGAGTAGAGGGGGAGAAACATCATAAGATCCAAATATAATAGCAAAGCTCGCGATACATCATGATCGTGCCGACTCAAGAACACGAGAGAGAGAGAGAGAGAGAGATCAAACACATAGCTACTGGTACATACCCTCAGCCCCGAGGGATAACTACTCCATCCTCGTCATGGAGAGAGCCGGGGTGATGAAGATGGCCACCAGAGAGGGATTCCCCCCTCCGGCAGGGTGCCAAAACGGGTCTAGATTGGTTTTCGATGGCTACGGAGGCTTCTGGAGGTGGAACTCCCGATCTAGGTTATTTTCTGGAGGTTTCTATATTTATAGGAATTTTTGGCGTAGGTCTCACGTCAAGAAGGTGCCCGAGTCGTCCACGAGGTAGGCCCACGCACCCGGGGGGTGGGCGCACCCCCCACCCTCATGGACGGCCCGGGAATCTTCTGGCCCAACTCTTTTACTCTGGGTTCTTCTTTTGGTCCATAAAAAATCGTTAAGAATGGCACGTCAATTGGACTCCGTTTGGTATTCCTATTCTGTAAAACTCAAAAACAAGGAAAAAACAGAAACTGGCATTGGGCTCTAGGTTAATAGGTTAGTCCCAAAAATCATATAAAATAGCATATAAATGCATATAAAAACATCCAAGGTTGATAATATAATAGCATTGAACAATCAAAAATTATAGATACGTTGGAGACGTATCAACCTGTAGAGCATCTTTATAGTCACCCAGTTACGTTGTGACGATCAACCAAGCGACGAAAGCCCCCTCCCCTCTCTGAGCGCCTTCCCCTCCCCTCTCTGAGCACCAGTGGCCACTCCGGCGCCGGTGGCCACCAAAGCTGCCTTTTTTCGCCGGTCTCTACTCCGGAGCCAGCGCCCAGTCTCATGGCCTCACGGGTCTCTCTGTCGGTAGGGTCCTCATATTCCTCCGAGGGGTCGCAGTCCCTGACGAGGCCGCCGCTTAGATCTTCCATTACCGTCCCCGAGGTGCTCGGCACAGCGTTCGGTCCCATCGTCCAGGGCGGTGCTGCGGGTGGTTCGTCAAGGCTGATGGAGCGGCCCTGTCTCTCCTCCGCGGCCGGCAACAAGGAGGCGGCTTTCACCGACGCTCCCCACCTTGAGGCCGCCGCGGACAAGAATTACGGCTGCTCTGCATGGTTGTTGCTACAATTGTGGAGATGACCGGCACATCTCAAGGGATTGTCCGAATGAGACTCTGTGCGTGCGGTGTGGTGGGTTCGGGCACATTGCCAGGAACTGTGGCTAGAGGGGGAGCGCCTCGCCGGTGGAGGCCCTGGTGCGCCAGCAGCAGGTGTCGACGTTGCGACAAAGGAAGGTGTCTGGTGCCATCGACGCCCCTCTTGTCTCTCTCGTCAGGCAGGTGGTGCAGGGGCCATCCCAGATGACGTTGGTGCCTCCGCCGCCCCCATCAGGGCCGCCGCCACAGGGCGCGCGCAGGGTGGGGCGCCCATGAAATCAGGTGGTCCGGAACGGCGCTGCTGGGAGCGAGGCTGGCCCAGTGTTCTCGGTGCCTTTCGAGCCGGTGGATGTCCCTCGGCCGGCTTTCGGTGTGCAGCAGCCGGTCGTCGAGGAAGTGGGTTGCTGCTTCATGGAGGGGGCGGAGGATCTCTGGTAGATGGAGGCGGAGCTGTCCAAGGCGGCAGTGGTGACGATTACGGGTACCAGGCCGGAGGTCGACCTGGCAAGGGTAGCGGCGGCCTTGCACGAGGATTTCACATTGGGCCAATGGACATGTCGATTCGAGCTTTCTTCCCGGAGGATTTCTTGGTGCTGTGCAGAGAGAAGAGCACGTGCGACAGGATGGTGCGGCAGGGGGGTCTGTCGCCATCTTCGGCGGCCGGCTTCTCTTTGTCGTTGCGTCCATGGTTGAGGCAGGCGTAGGCTACCGGAGCGGCGTTATCCTTTCTGGTGCCGGTGGCGCTGGTGGGGGTGCCGGCGCACGCGTGGACGAGGAGGACGGCTAATACGGTCCTCCATGGCCTGGGGCTCGTGGTTGGAGTGGTGGACAGCACGACGCGGAGGTACGACATGTCGAGCTACAAGGTGTGGGTGAGGATGGATCGACCGGAGTGCATCCCAGAGCAGAGGAGGTTGTACGTGGAGGAGCCTCGTCGGCGGCGAGGTAGGGTCTTCCCGCGGGCGGCGAGGACGGTAGCGTTGTGGTATAACATTCGCATTGTCAAGCTGGCCGAGCCAGTGGTGGATGAGGACGACGATCCGGAGCTGGCGCCGCCGCCTATCCTGCCGGCTCCACCGCCGGAGGAAGATGGAAGATCTGATAGGCGGGCTCCGCGGCGACAAGGCCAAGGTGGAGCTGAGGGTGCGAGGAGGAATGGTTCTGATGCGGCAGCCTCGCCGCCATCGGCAGGGTGCTCGTCGTCGGCATACGCTCTGGCGGCGGCACAGGACTGCGTTCAAAATAAAGGTGCTGCGGGCCCGGATAGGGAGCATGACGTTCGGCTGCGGCAGGTGGAGCCTACTGCAGAGATTGACCGTGACTTGACCATGGAATCTGTGGAGCCAACGGCTCGGGGACAGCTGGCCCGGGGCGAGGCGGCCAACCGGGTGGAGGTGTCAGCTTGCGGCTCGGAAGATGTGCTGGGGGCGGCGCGTGGGCCTCCCCGACATCTGTCATGTTATCGAGATGGCGTGGGCATGGGGTGCAGGTAGCGACGGGATTGGAGCCGGTTGATTCGGTCCTGGCAAAGCAGTCTAGTGAGATTTTCTTGGTTGGCTCGATGGAGCTGTCAGTGGGGTCGGGGCTGGCCCGGTCTGGTGTGTGGCCCGACAGGGCATGGAGCGAGTCGGTGGATAGGGGCTCCTGTTCCCAGATGGAGACAGCAGTATCTGTCAATTCCTGTGCCCCCTTGGTCGAGTATGGATCCGTGCAGCCAGGCGAGGGGGGACATGTGTGTGGCGAGGAGGCAGAGACCTCATGCATGCAGGGATGTATGGCCCTTGAGCTTCTCTCGCAGGAGGACGGGATATCGCAGCAGGTGGGGCAGGTAGAAGATTGGGACATGTTCCAGGTGAGTCTTTCCGGGAGCGACGAGCCATCTCCACTATGTGCTTCCCAATGCACTCCAAGACCGGCAGAGCATGCTCTAGGGGACGTGGCGCAGCTGTGTGAGAGCATGCGCAGATCTATTGAGCCAATTTTGGCAGGGCCGAAAACGCGCAAGCATGGGGCGCATACCCGTAGACCAAGGAGGAAGAGGATTCTGGACATCACGCCGAGGAGGAGCAAGAGGATTGCAAAACATGGGGCCAGCAAACAGCAGCAAGTGATCATTCGTAAGTTATGTTTGGCTCATGAGGGAGAGGTCATCTCTGAGGAAGCCCTTCGCATGTACGTCGATCTGTTCAACCGGCCACTCTCGGATGAGCACATCGCAGCGGTGTTGGCCCTCTTTGGGTGGGAGTATCCGCCGGCGCCGTTGCTGGATACGCCCCAAGTGGTCGGTGCCATGGCCTAGGGGTAGATGCGGGTGGTCTAGGTAGGAGGTGATGATGTATGCACAACCCCTACGGATCATTGTGTGGAATGTGCGTGGGCTCAATGCTCCGGCACGTAGAGATGCGGTGAGGCATGTAGTGGTGGAGGCGAATCCGGCCATAGTTTGTCTTCAGGAAACAAAGCTGCAAGACATATCTGCAGCGGTTGTACAACATTGCCTTGGCAATAAATTTACCAAGTTTTTCTATGTCCATGTGGTTGGGACGCGTGGTGGGATTTTAGTGGCCTGGGACGAGACGATCGTCATGCTCTCAAACCCACACTACCTGAGCAACTCGCTCACGGCGATTGTGAACGCTCCGGGAGCGGCGGAGTGGTGGCTTACATGTGTATATGGACCTCAAGAGGACAGGGATAAAGTGGAATTTCCCCAAGAGCTGGTGGATATAAGAGAGCTACACGCAGGCCCCTGGCTTGTAGCTGGAGATTTTAATCTCATTGCAAGGCAAGAAGACAAGAACAACGCCTTGATCAACCGGAGGATGTTGGGCAGGTTTTGAGCCAAGTTGAATAGGCTTGAGTTGAAGGAGTTGTACTTGAATGGTCGCCGGTACACGTGGTCTAATGAACGACAGGAGGCTACTCTGGAGAAGATTGATCATATATTCGTCACAAACGAGTGGGATGAGGCGTTCCCTACGTGCTTCTTATCGGCTCTGGGCACAGCTATTTCGGATCATTGCCCTTTGATGTTGGACATGAATGTGGAAATAAAAACTCACAAACGCTTCCGCTTCGAAGCTTTCTGGGTTAAGGCGGCAGGGTTCATGGAGACGGTACAGGCTGCGTGGGAGGCTACTCCCACAACATCAAATGACTACCTCACGCTGCATTGCAAGCTTAGGGCAATGGCAAAAGCTTTGCAGAAATGGAGTGACCAGTGGATTGGGAACGTGAAGCTGCAGATTAGCATTGCTTTGGAGGTGATCACACGGCTAGATGTAGCTATGGAGTTGCGTGTATTGACTCATGCGGAGAGGGAGCTGCGGAAATGCTTGAAACATAAACTTTTGGGGTTGTGTTCACTAGAGCGTTTGATTGCAAGACAACGATCGCGGCTGCTGCAGCTGCATGAGGGGGATGGTAACACAAGGCTGTATCATCAGCAAGCTAGCCACAGGCAGCGGAAGAATGTGCTGCGGGCAGTGAGGTACAATGAGCAGATTTTCTCCGGCCAGGACGAGGTGGCATCGGCGGTAGATGCATTTTATGGCCAAGCTTTGGGTTCATGTGAGCCGCGGCAACATGCAATCCACTTGGAGGGGCTGAGCTTGTCACAACGGGATATGTCCCAGCTTGAGGAGCCGTTCACAGTCGAGGAAGTGGAAAAAGTGGTTAAGTCAATGCCTATGGACAAAGCGTCGGGGCCGGATGGTTTTACAGGAAGGTTCTATGCCACATGTTGGAATATCATTAAGGTGGATTTCATGAGGGCTATGGACGGTATGTATCGGGAGGATATGAGAGGCATGGTTGCAATCAACCGATCATTGGTATCTCTTTTGCCAAAGAAGGAAGGCGCATTGGATGTGGGAGACTTCAGACCGATAAACCTGGTGCATGGGGCAATAAAGATCTTTGAAAAGGTACTCTCGATCAGGTTGGCCGTGGAACTTCCAAACCTCGTGGGGAATCATCAAAGTGCATTCGTAAAAGGAAGATCACTCCATGACAACTTCATGCTAGTTCAAGGAATGGCAAGGAGGCTACACGCGTTAAAGAACCCGGTTGTTCTTCTTAAGTTGGACATCTCCCAGGCATTTGATTCGGTCCAATGGCCTTTCTTGTTGGAAGTACTTCAACAGTCTGGTTTTGGGAAAAAGTGGAGGGCTTGGATTTGCGGTATCCTAGCCACGTCAACTACAAAGGTGATGGTTAATGGCGAGCCTGGAGAAACTATTTTCAATTGCAAAGGGCTGCGGCAAGGGGACTCGCTGTCACCTATGCTATTCATTCTCATGATGGAACCTTTGCAACGTATGTTCGAGGCTGCGGTGCTATGGAGGGTGATGGAACCCTTGGCAGTGGTGGGCATGAGGCAAAGAATGTCGATATACGCGGACGACGTAGTCCTTTTCCTGAAGCCAAAGCAAGTGGATCTGGCGGCATGTAGAGCGATCTTGCCATGTTTGGGGAAGCTTCGGGACTAAGAATAAACATGGCCAAATCGGCCGCGCTGCCCATTAGATGTGATGAGCACACAATGGCTTGGGTGAGCCAGGAGTTAGGATGTCCAGTGGCCTCGTTCCCGATCAAATATCTTGGTTTACCGCTTTCCCTAAGAAAACAAACAGCAGGACAGCTACAATACTTGGTGGATAACTTGGCAAAATGGAAGTCCGCGCTAATGCCGAAGAGTGGGAGGTTGACACTGGTGCAGTCTGTGTTATGTGCCATGCCGATACACGCGATGATGGCTCTGGACCTGCCGATGAAGACGACAGCAGCTATGAACAAGGTGTGCAGGGGATTTCTGTGGTACAAGAGGGTCGATGCAAATGGAGGTAATTGCGCGGTGGCCTGGGAAGCGGTGTGTGCCCCTAAGTGGGCTGGAGGTCTGGGCATACCAAACTTGCAATGGTTGAATGTGGCAATGCAAGCGAGGTGGCCGTGGCTGCAAAGGGTGGATGGTAACAAACCGTGGAGTGAATTCACTACTAAAGTGCCTAAAGAGTCTATGCAGATATTCTGGGCAGCAACTAGAGCCGAGGCTAGAGATGGGAGGACTACCTTGTTCTGGGAGGATAGATGGCTCGATGGCATGAGGGTGCAGGAGGTAGCATCGGCAGTGTATGAAAGGATCCCATCAAGAATCAGGAGAGGTCAGAAGGTGGGGTAGGTCGCTGTGAGTGGAGTTTGGGCACAACATGTTGGGCCGGACATGGATGAGATCACACTCGGCAGTTCATGGATCTGTGGTCGAGGGTGCAAGCTTGGGAGCCGCGTGTGGGAGAGCAGGATGTGGTCGCTTGGTCCTGGGAGGCTCACGGCCAGTTCACTGTGAGCTCGGCCTATGCGAGCAGATTTTGGGGTCGGGAGGTGGTGCCCACATCAAAGCTGACTTGGAAGTCTAGGGCGCCGTTGGAGTGTCGCTTTTTTGCGTGGTTGGCCCTCAGAAACCGGTGTTGGACCTCAAACCGGCTAGCGAGGAGAGGTTTACCGCACCAGGACACGTGCCCGTTTTGTGATCAGGAAGAAGAAACGATAAACCATATTTTGCTCACGTGCATGCTCGCCAGAATGGCGTGGACGCGCATAGGTGAGGCACTTGGCAGAGCAGACTGGAAACCAAGGCAGGATGACAAGCTCGGGGACTGGCTTGGCAGCAGGAGCGCAGATGGGACAACGAGGATCAAGGACCTACGTACAGTGATGTTACTTGTAATGTGGGAGCTTTGGAAGCATCGAAATGCCATTGTTTTCGACGGTGTTTCCCCATTGATTGAGAGGCTCATCCAGAAGGTGAAGTCTGAGGCCATGGTATGGGCTAACGCAGGGCTTATCAAGAGGGAGTTAGGGAGTTTCCAAGGTAGTTTGTATAGGTGGGCTATGAGGGAGGAGTAGGTTACGTGTATCTGGGTGGAGTGGGTGCGTGCTAAGCGCCGCACAGACATGTAAATGTAACTGTTGGTGGAGGCTTTCTTTGTCGTTCTTCTTTAATATATGATATGCACACTCGTGCATATTCGAGAAAAAGAAAAAAAAAGTTACGTTGTGACGTTTGATAGCACACTAAGTGTTCCTCCGGTATCCGAGAGTTGCATAATCTCATAGTCATAGGAACATGTATAAGTTATGAAGAAAGCAATAGCAACAAACTAAACGATCGTCGTGCTAAGCTAACGGATGGGTCAAGTCAATCACATCATTCTCTAATGATGTGATCCCGTTCCTCAAATGACAACTCTTGTCCATGGCTAGGAAACTTAACCATCTTTGATTAACGAGCTAGTCAAGTAGAGGCATACTAGTGACACTCTGTTTGTCCATGTATTCACACATGTACTAAGTTTTCGGTTAATACAATTCTAGCATGAATAATAAACATTTATCATGATATAAGTAAATATAAATAACAACTTTATTATTGCCTCTAGGGCATATTTCCTTCAGTGTCCCACTTGCACTAGAGTCAATAATCTAGTTCACATCGTCATGTGATTTAACACTAATAGTTCACATCTTTATGTGATTAGTTCACATCTCCATGTGACTAACACCCAAAGGGTTTACTAGAGTCGATAATCTAGTTCACATCACTGTGTGATTAACACCCAAAGAGTGATCATGTTTTGCTTGTGAGAGAAATTTAGTCAACGGGTCTGTCACATTCAGAACCATACGTATTTTGCAAATTTTCTATGTCTACAATACTCTGCACAGAGCTACTCTAGCTAATTGCTCCCACTTTCAATACGTATCTAGATCGAGACTTAGAGTCATCTAGATCGGTGTCAAAATCTTGCATCGACGTAACTCTTTACGATGAACTCTTTGTCGCCTCCATAACCGAGAAACATTTCCTTATTCCACTAAGGATATTTTTGACCGCTGTCCAGTGATCCACTCCTGGATCACTATTGTACTCTCTTGCCAAACTTATGGTGATGTACACAATAGGTTTGGTACACAACATAGCATATTTTATAGAAGCTATGACTGAGGCATAGGGAATGACTTTTCATTCTCTTTCTATTTTCTTCCGTGGTCGGGTTTTGAGTCTTTACTCAACTTCACACCTTGCAACACAGGCAAGAACTCCTTCTTTGACTGTTCTATTTTGAACTACTTCAAAATCTTGTCAAGGTATGTACTAATTGAAAATATATCAAGCATCTTGATCTATCTCTAGAGATCTTGATGCTCAATATGTAAGTAGCTACACCGAGGTCTTTCTTTGAAAAACTCCTTTCAAACACTCCTTTATGCTTTCCAGAAAATTCTACATTATTTCTGATCAAAAATATGTCATTCACATATACTTATCAGAAATGTTGTAGTGCTCCCACTCACTTTCTTGTAAATACAGGCTTCACCGCAAGTCTAAATAAAACCATATGCTTTGATCACTTTATCAAAGCATATATTCCAACTCTGAGATGCTTGCACCAGTCCATAAATGGATCGCTGGAGCTTGCTCACTTTGTTAGCACCTTTAGGATTGACAAAACCTTCTGGTTGCATCATATACAACTCTTCTTTAAGAAATCCATTAAGGAATGCAGTTTTGACATCCATTTGCCAGATTTCATAAAATGCGGCAACTGCTAACATGATTCAGACAGACTTTTAAGCATCGATACGAGTGAGAAGATCTCATCGTAGTCAACACCTTGATCTTGTCGAAAACATTTTGTGACAATTCGAGCTTTGTAGATAGTAACACTACTATCAGCATCCGTCTTCCTCTTAAAGATCCATTTATTCTCAATGACTCACCGATCATCGGGCAAGTCAATCAAAGTCCATACTTTGTTCTCATACATGGATCCCATCTCAGATTTCGTGGCCTCAAGCCATTTTGCGAAATCTGGGCACATCATCGCTTCCTCATAGTTTGTAGGTTCGTCATGGTCTAGTAACATGACTTCCAGAACAGGATTACCGTACCACTCTGGTGCAGACCATACTCTGGTTGACCTACGAGGTTCGGTAGTAACTTGATCTGAAGTTTCATGATCATTGTCGGTGTCAAAACCGGCGGATCTCGGGTAGGGGGTCCCGAACTGTGTGTCTAGGCCGGATGGTAACAGGAGGCAAGGGACACGAAGTTTTACCCAGGTTCGGGCCCTCTCGATGGAGGTAAAACCCTACGTCATGCTTGATTAATATTGATGATATGGGTAGTACAAGAGTAGATCTACCATGAGATCGGAGAGGCTAAACCCTAGAAGTTAGCCTATGGTATGATTGTTGTTGTGAATGTTGTCCTACGGACTAAAACCCTCCGGTTTATATAGACACCGGAGAGGGTTAGGGTTACACAAAGTCAGTTACAATGGTAGGAGATCTACATATCCGCATCGCCAAGCTTGCCTTCAACGCCAAGGAAAGTCCCTTCCGGACACGGGACGAAGTCTTCAATCTTGTATCTTCATAGTCCAGGAGTCCAGCCGAAGGTATAGTCCGGCTATCCGAACACCCCCAAATCCAGGACTCCCTCAGTAGCCCCTGAACCAGGCTTCAATGACGACGAGTCCAGCGCGCAGATTGTATCCGGCATTGCAAGGCGGGTTCCTCCTCCAAGTATTTCATAGAAGATTTTGAACACAAAGATAGTGTCCGGCTCTGCCAAATAAGTTTCCACATATTGCCATAGAGAGAATAATATTTACACAAATCTAATCTACTGACGTATTCCGTAGTGCGACACACCACGGCCAAGCCTTTATCCAAGTCGTTTTATTATCCCACCTCAGTGCGTCATGCGAGGCGGTTTCCTTGGCACGTCTTGTTAAAGCAGAGATCGTGTCCCCTTATTCCGGGATTCTCATCAATACGGGCGTGGGTAACCCAACTGATTCTAGGACTCCTAGATTATAGGCAAGTCCAAACGGACACGGAGAGGACGCTTGATATTCACCTCTTTATAAAGGGATAAGGCTTTTATTTTTCCCTCCCGTGTTCAATCGAATCCTTCCCCCGCCTCAAGCTCAAACGCCCAAAGTCCAGGTCAGGTGCTCCGAACCTTCAGTCATGTCCGGATCTAGCCTTCAAGGCCGATGGGTGCCTTCCTCCGTCACGGAAGAAGACATCAAAAAGTTGAGGGAGGCCAGATATCTGACCACCGAGATTTTGCATCGGCTGCCTCCCCGAGGGCAGGCCGTCCCCACCCCCGAACCCAACGAGAACGTCGTGTTCGTCTCCCACTTCCTCCAAGGTCTAGGCCTTTCTCTGGATCCTTTCGTCAGGGGTTTGATGTTTTATTACGGGCTAGACTTCCATGATCTAGCTCCGGACTCCTTTCTTCATATCACGACATTTATTGTCGTGTGCGAGGCCTTCCTCCGGGTTACCCCTCACTTTGGCCTATGGCTCAAGACCTTTCAAGTAAATCCGAAGATGATCGAGGGGCAACATGTAGCGTGTGGAGGTGCCTCAATACGCAAGATGACGGGAGCTCCATGGCCCAAAGGTTCCATCCCAGAGGTGTCTAAATTGTGGCAACAGGAGTGGTTCTACATCAGAGCTCCTAGAAGTGCCAAGTGGGCGGCCGCCCCTGTTTTCCGCTCGGGCCATCCACCACAACTGATGTAATGGATCAGCAGAGGTCTGAGCTGGGGTCCAGCCAAGGACGTTCCTATACTGCAAAGCCGCATTCGAGATCTCTTCAATGGAGATTTCAGTTTGGTTGAGGTAATACAAGTTATGCTGGTTCGTCAAGTCCAGCCTTGCAAATGCCGGCCTCTTCGCCTGTGGGAGTTCAATCCCGAGGGACCGCGTGTCATTCAAAATTTTCTCGGCCTGACGCACAAGGAGATGTACAAGTCATTCTTCGGACCTCAGGTGGAGTGTCCGGAAATCACCGAGGACGTGGGCCTGAGTAGTAACCGCGCCGCCGAACAGGTAAGGCATCTTCCGGCCGAACATACTATCTCTCCTTTGTTACGAAGTTATTTATGAGAGTTTGCTTTTTGACCAGGACTGGCTAACAAAGGCGAAGCTGATTCGGTGTTCGGCCCCCCTCCCTGAGGGTTTGGAAAATCCGGTATTGGAAAAGATGCTCCACACCGCACCTTGCCCGGAGCCCTTGAAGGAAGATACTGTGGAGGATAATACGGGAGGACGCGGGCCCCCAACGCTGCCCATTCTAACCGAGGGAGCGAGCGTCTCCATGAAGGAAGACGACCAGAAGAGGAAAAGGACTGCGCCCGGGGATTTGGAAGCCGAAGCTTCCAAACGGGAGAAGAAGTCTCCCACAGAGGGTCCTACCTTGGGGGGCGCTGTTGCCGCACAAAGTCCGCGGGGGGATCAATTCTCTCGCGAGTCGTAAGTGACCTGAAATACTTTAATAGTACAGATATGCCATCTTTTTCTTCTGAGAAAATAACCACCGCATATATCTTTGCAGTTCGGGCCTTAGCCCCTCTCAAATGAGCTCGTCTTCGGGTGATCTTCTTCCAGAGATGATGGAGAGCGAAACGCCTCCTCCGGACTCCTCCGCTCCAGAAGCGGGCGACCCTGAAGTGTCATCGCGGAGGGCCTCTCTGAGTCCGGTGAGACCAGAAGATAATCCCATTGACCCCCGAAGCTCCCATTGTCCGGCTCCCGAAGAGAGCAGACAAAAGAGTCCGGCACCGTCTAGTGTGCGATCGGATGTTCTAAGGGAGTTGGTGGGGCGAGCGGCCATCTCAGATGAACACCGTATGCTGATGAATATGGTGATGGAGAGAATATCGTCCGTCGAAAGCGGATTGCATGAAGCTTTTATGAGTCTACTGACAGGCTTTGAGGTATGTAAAAGAATGTATGATAGTCCTGCACATGCTAGGTGTGCCCTATGTAGATAGTATCCCCTGAGACTCTGGTTGTCGTCGGAAACGACGACGAATAGAGGATCATATTCCCAGGTAATAACCATACTGCCTCTATGTGCAGGTGATGGAAGCTCCGGTGGCTAGCCGGACTAGCGAGTTTGCCCATTTAGAACGGCAGTTGGATGCGGCATATGCCGACATCGAGCTTGTTAACAAGAGGCTTGACGAGGCACAGGGTAAGTGTCATTATCTGGTAAATGCCACATAGGAAGAGCAGCATGATGCCAGTATCTTTAATATGTTGTGACTGCAGATGGAGCTGCCACTGTTGAAGCCTTGCGGGCAGAACTTGCCCGAGCCAAGGAACAAGCGAGGTTGGGTAATGCGGCTGCTTTGAAGGCGACTGAAGAGTTGCAAGCCGAGAAGGCCGCGCATGGTGAGAGCCGAGGCAAGATGGCCAAGATGGCCATAGAATTAAAAGCCGCCGCCGACCGTTGCCGGGTTCTTGAAAAGGAAAACCAAGCGAAGGCATCGGACCTTGAGAAGGCTGCTGCGATGAGAAAGGACCTCCGCTCTGCTATGAGGGCAAAGAAGGAGGAGCTGCGAGAAGTCGGGGATATTGTAGCTGGGAAATCCTTTATGTTGCGGAGGAAGTTCGTAGATCCACGGTATGCCCCTCTGGATCGGCTGTGGAGTTTGGAGGATGTATATATGGATTTGGCGGCGAGCGCTGCCGATGCGGCCAAGTATTTCCAGGGTCAGACGGACCGTGAAGTAGACCAGCTGTTTTGGAGACAATTCCATTCTCCCGAGCGTCCGCTTTCATTGACTGGCCAATTAGCCGAATGGGCCAAACTAAATAGGTTGTCCGGACTCTCCATGAGGTCTGTTGTGGATCAGCTATGGCCGGAAAGGTCAAAACCGAACAGCTATTTCAGCTTGGTGCAGCAGTTCCTTGACGTGGTGCCGCGCATTAATGCGATGAAGAGGTCGGCGTGCATAGAGGGCGCACAGATGGCCTTTGCCCGTGTTAAAGCATACTGGGCGGAGATGGATGCTACCACTGTTGCAGCGCGGGATTCGGCCATAGGTCGAAGGGCTGCTAAGCACTACTTTGAAGAAGTTCTTGAGGGTGCTCGTTTGATAGAGACCCAGTGCTCAAAAAATATTATGTTTGAGTGATATATAATCTCGTTGTAAGCGAAATGCTTTTATAAATTTTTATAAGGCTATTTTTATACTTTTGCCTGAAAGTAATATGATGCCTCCTGGGCGGCCGTTTATGTATACATGTGTATAACCTGAAAGATTGCAGCCGTCGGCTTCAACCCTCACGCATATAATGCGGAGGTGCTCGCAAAAACACGCTTTCACACTTAACCCAACGTCTTGGTCCTATTAAGGAGGTGATAGCGGAGCGAGCGAGGCAACCGGACTATAATGCTTTAGCACTTTCACTTAGCCATAGGAGTTTAACAATGGGGCTACTAAATAGCCCCTGGTGGCTCCGCACTTTCCCGATCCCGGGGTGCGTACATGCCTGGCCAGAAAACGGCCCTTCGTTAAGGCAGAGGAATTCTAACATTCCAACAGGTCATCGAGTGGTTGACCAGTCTCACGCTATATCATGACAGTCAGTTTTCGGCTTTCTCTACTGAGGTGCTCGTCCGGAGGAACCAGGGCACAATCGCAGTAGTTCTCTGGTGCTACCTTAGCCGGTAAAGCGGAACGTAAGGCACCAAAACACAGGAGCCGGGCAAACCCAACATTTGACCAAAGACAATGATTCGGAGCTGATGCATATAAGGCCAAACTCGCGACGTCGAACACTCCCTAAGGTATTCGGTCTTAGTGGTATAAACCGGGCCTAAATAATGGCCTTTGTAAGAAGCCCCTTGTGTCCAGGTACGTGCATTGTTCTGGCGTGGCCACATGCCAAGACGTCAGCATCCTTCTCAACAGTGGATATGTATCAACAAGAGATAGTAAAAAAGGTTTACGCAGGGTCTTAATCTAAAAAGAATCCTTGGAGCGGGTCCCTGTTGCATGCCTGCGCCTGTGTCTCCGTTGTGCCGTATCCTGGACGGGTGTAGCACGATGATCGTCTGTAAAAGAGAGGAATTTAGGTGAAAAAGTTGTCGTGCAAAAAGATAGTTTTTTAAGGAAACCATGTATAATTCAAGATGAGGAGAAATTGCCACTTGTCTGCGCGCGTTGAGCCCCTTGTATTGACAAATAGGGGTGTGACCATTTATTCGGTATAGGTAGCGGCGCCAGACTCGATTAGTTGTGTCTGAGGTCTTGACAACCTATTGGATGCTTTCGTTGGTCCGGGCGCCTTTAGTGTGCGGCTGCCAAGGCAGCCTCACTCTCTTCGGCGCGCAGAGATCGCTTGATATTTCTGTGCACTGAAATGATGCCACGTGGACTGGGCATCTTGAGTGCGAGGGAGGCATAGTGTGGTATTGCATTAAAGCGAGCGAAAGCTTCGCGTCCGAGCAGTGCTTGATAGCCACTTTGAAACGGAGCGATGTGGAAGGTTAAATGCTCGCGACGGAAGTTATCGGGGGAGCCGAATATAACCTGTAGTAGGAGGGAGCCCATACAACGAGCCCCTGGGCCTGGCGTTACTCCTTTAAAGGTAGTATTGCTATGGAGAATTTGTGTTGGGTCTAACCCCATCCCTCGGATTGTATCCTGATATATTAGGTTTAGGCTGCTGCCGCCGTCCATCAAGACTCATGTGAAGTGATATCCGCCAATTACTGGGTCTAATACCAGGGCAGCCCATCCTGCGTGTCGGATACTTGCTGAGTAATCGCGATGGTCGAAAGTGATCGATTGAGACGACTAGTGGAAGGACTTCGCGGTGACAGGCACTTGGGTATATTTTCCTGGGAGTGTCGTGTTGTTTTTTCCCTTGATCACGTGTAACACGTTTACTGTTTTGACTTCTGGTGGAAATTTCTTTCGTTCCCCCGTGTCTTGCTTGGGAGGCTCGTCCTCGTCTTCACTTGGTGTATCCTCCCCCTTGTGTACGGCGTTGAGCTTGCCGGACTGCTTGAAGACCCAACATTCTCTGTGGGTATGATTAGCAGGTTTACCAGGGGTACTATGGATCTGACATACTTGGTCCAGAATTTTATTGAGGCTGGACAGTTCATCCCTGGTGCCTTTAGGGGGCGGCTTTTGACCTGGCCAAGAGCTTTTGAATCCGGCATTTACTGCCGTGCCCTTCGTGTTGTCTTCTTTATTTCGGCGTTTGTTATTGCTGTTGTGTCGTGATTTCCCATTGCCATCTCTAACTTCAGATGTACTGGGGTCGCTGGTGCTGCATCTGGCTAGCCAGCTGTCCTCACCCGCGCAAAAGCGGGTCATGAGGTTTGTTAATGCAGCCATCGTTCTCGGCTTATTTTGGCCGAGGTGTCTGGCGAGCCATTCGTCACGGACGCTATGCTTGAAAGCTGCCAAGGCTTCGGCGTCCGGACAGTCGACAATCTGGTTCTTTTTAGTAAGAAACCTGTTCCAAAGCTTTTGGGCTGACTCTCCGGGCTGTTGAGTTATATGACTCAAATCGTCCGCATCCGGAGGTCGGACATAAGTCCCTTGAAAATTTACCCAAAAGGCATCTTCGAGCTCTTCCCAACTTCCAATGGAGCTTTCGGGGAGGCCTTTGAGCCAGTGACGAGCTGGCCCTTTGAGCTTGAGGGGTAAGTACTTGATGGCGTGGAGATCATCTCCTCGAGCCATATGGATATGAAGGATATAGTCCTCAATCCAGACCCCAGGGTCTGTTGTTCCGTCGTATGCCTCTATGTTTACGGGCTTGAATCCCTCTGGAAATTCATGGTCCAGCACCTCATCGATGAAACATAGGGGGTGTGCGGCACCCCTGTAGCTGGGTGTACCGCATTGTTCGGATGTTTGTTGTGTTGCATTGTATGCTGGGGCGCGCTTGCATGGTCCATAGATGGATCTTGTTGCGCCGTCCTTTGGGTGCGAGCCCTCGCATGGGTCGTGTGTTGTATTGTGAGTGGCGTTATATGTCACTCTGTGTTGATAAAGGGGTCTTCTATTCGACCAGGTGGCTACTTTGATATTTGGTTGTGGGGGGGGGGTCTGAGGCCTCCTCATCGAATTCAGGTAGCACTTCCGCTTTGGGTAGCTCTTGGAGGGGCGATTGTCGCCGTACATCGCTGTTGTGTTGAGTATTTTACTCCATCTGATGTGGAGTGTGTCTTGCGCAGCCTTGAGCCTTTGCTTCTGCTTTTTCAGACTCCTCGCGGTGGCAACAAGCCTTTTATGGGCAGTCTGCTACTCCGGGTGCCTGTCCGGCGTTATGTCGTCCGGACCATTATCCTTGATAGGATTTGTTTGTTCGGTTTGATTATCCAGATTGCCGTTGTCCAGCAGTGGTTTGCCCTGCTCCAGCGCTGGGTCTGTGTGATCGCTATTTCTGTCGAGGCGGGATTTGGGGCGGCGCTTGCGTCGCCGCTTTGACTGCTTTTCAAGGGAACAAGCCTTCGGTGTGTCCTTCCGCTCCTTGTCGTCATCTTTTGGTGCGTCCACCATGTATACGTCATATGACGACGTGGCGTTCCAGGGCCCAATAGGCGCTGGTTCTTCATCGTCTCCTTCATCGGCGTCCATACCGTCAATGTCTTCGGAGTCGAAGTCGAGCATGTCGGTTAAATCGTCGACAGTGGCTACAAAGTGGGTGGTGGGTGGGCTTTGAATTTCTTCATCGTCCGTATCCCAATCTCGCTGACCGTAGTCCGGCCAGGGCTCTCCTGATAAATAGAGAGACTTTAGTGATTTCATAATATCGCCAAAGGGCGAGTGCTGAAAGATGTCCGCGGCAGTAAACTCCATGATCGGCGCCCAATCGTATTCAATCGGCATAGGCGCGAATGGTTCGGAGTCCGGAGAGGAGTCCGGCTCCTTGGAATCACGAGTCTCGCGGAGTGCGGGCCTGGTGTTCGGCTCGATCGCCGTTAGGATCGCAGCCCCCGAGGCGGAGTCCAACCACCCATCCTCGATCAGCGCAGTTGGCTCCGAATTAAGGGTCGAAGCCGATGCGGGTGCGGCCTTCAGGGCACTGTTAGGCGGCAGAGCTAGATCATGCTCGTCGTGGCAGTGCGGCGCGCTCGGCAGTGGCTCAAATCCGCCAAACATCAAGTCCCCGTGGATGTCAGCCGTGTAGTTTAAACTTCCAAATCTGACCTGACGGCCAGGGGCATAGCTTTTGATCTGCTCCAGATGGCCAAGTGAATTGACCAGTAGTGCAAAGCCGCCGAAGACAGAGATCTGTCCGGGGAGACAAGTTTCACCCTGGACCGCATCACTATCGATGATCGTAGGAGCCATCAAGCCTGATGGCGACGACACAGAGGAACTCTCAATGAAAGCACCAATGTCGGTGTCAAAACCGGCGGATCTCGGGTAGGGGGTCCCGAACTGTGCGTCTAGGCCGGATGGTAACAGGAGGCAAGGGACACGAAGTTTTACCCAGGTTCGGGCCCTCTCGATGGAGGTAAAACCCTACGTCCTGCTTGATTAATATTGATGATATAGGTAGTACAAGAGTAGATCTACCACGAGATCGGAGAGGCTAAACCCTAGAAGCTAGCCTATGGTATGATTGTTGTTGTGAATGTTGTCCTACGGACTAAAACCCTCCGGTTTATATAGACACCGGAGAGGGTTAGAGTTACACAAAGTCGGTTACAATGGTAGGAGATCTACATATCCATATTGCCAAGCTTGCCTTCCATGCCAAGGAAAGTCCCTTCCGGACATGGGACGAAGTCTTCAATCTTGTATCTTCATAGTCCAAGAGTCCGGCCGAAGGTATAGTCCGGCTATCCGAACACCCCCTAATCCAGGACTCCCTCAATCATCATCAGTAGCTTCCTCACTAATTGGTGTAGGAATCACTCGAACTGATTTATGTGATGAACTACTTTCCAATTCAGGAGAAGGTACAATTACCTCATTACATTCCTCCCACTCACTTCTTTCGAGAGAAACTTCTTCTCTAGAAAGGATCCATTCTTAGCAACGAATATCTTGCCTTCGGATCTGTGATAGAAGGTGTACCCAACAGTTTCCTTTGGGTATACTATGAAGACGCATTTCTCCGATTTGGGTTCGAGCTTATCAGGTTGAAACTTTTTCACATAAGCATCATAGCCCCAAACTTTAAGAAATGACAGCTTAGGTTTCTTGCTAAACCACAGTTCATATGGTGTCGTCTCAACGGATTTAGATGGTGCCCTATTTAACGTGAATGCAGCTGTCTCTAATGCATAACCCCAAAACGATAGTGATAAGTCGGTAAGAGACATCATAGATCGCACCATATCTAATAAAGTACGGTTATGATGTTCGGACACACCTACGATGTGGTGTTCCAGGTGGCGTGAGTTGCGAAACTATTCCACATTGTTTCAAATGAAGACCAAACTCGTAACTCAAATATTCTCCTCCACAATCAGATCGCAGAAACTTTATTTTCTTGTTACGATGATTTTCTACTTCACTCTGAAATTCTTTGAACTTTTCAAATGTTTCAGACTTATGTTTCATTAAGTAGATATACCCATGATAACCCACAAGTATAGGGGATCGCAACAGTTTTCGATAAGTAAGAGTGTCGAACCCAACGAGGAGCTAAAGGTAGAACAAATATTCCCTCAAGTTCTATCGACCACCGATACAACTCTACGCACGCTTGACGTTCTCTTTACCTAGAACAAGTATGAAACTAGAAGTATTTTGTAGGTGTTGTTGAATAGGTTTGAAAAGTAATAAAGAGCATGTAAATAAAAAGTAGGGGCTGTTTAGATAAAGACACAACTAAGTTAGTTTTAGTAAAGAGCTTTTTGTTACGAGAAAGTTATTTGTCCCTAGGCAATCGATAACTAGACCGGTAATCATTATTGCAATTTTATTTGAGGGAGAGGCATAAGCTAACATACTTTCTCTACTTGGATCATATGCACTTATGATTGGAACTCTAGCAGGCATCCGCAACTACTAAAGATCATTAAGGTAAAACCCAACCATAGCATTAAAGTATCAAGTCCTCTTTATCCCATATGCAAACAACCTACTTACTCGGGTTTGTGCTTCTGTCACTCACGCCACCCACCATAAGAAAATTATGAACATATTGCAAACCCTACAATGGGGATCCCTCACGCTTGCGCGACACGGAGAGCACCATAGGACAGCACCAATAATAAAACATGCAACTCAAACCAATCATGATCATCAAATAACCCATAGGACAAAACGGATCTACTCAAACATCATAGGATAGCCATACATCATTGGGAAATAATATATAGCGTTGAGCACCATTTTTAAGTAGAGATTACAGTGGATAAAAGAGGGGTTACACCGCTGCATAGAGGGGGGAAGAGTTGGTGATGATGGCGGTGAAGTTGTTGGTGAAGATTGCGGTGATGATGATGGCCCCCGGTGGCACTCCGGTGCCACCGGAAGCGAGGGGGAGAGAGCTCCCCTCCTTATTCTTCTTCCTTGACCTTCTCCCTATATGGGAGAAGGGTTTACCCTATGGTCCATTGTCTCCATGGCGTGGGAGGGGCGAGAGCCCCTCCGAGATTGGATCTGTCTCTCTGTCTCTCCCTGTTTCTGTGTTCTCAGATTCTGCCCTTTCACTGTTTCTTATATTCCCAGAGATCCGTAACTCCGATTGGGCTGAAATTTTAACACGATCTCTATCTGGATATTAGCTTTCTTGCGGTCAAAGAAGGGGACCAACCGCCTTACGGGGTGGCCACGAGGGTCAGGGGCACGCCTGTCATGGGTCTAGGACTGACAGTAGAATGGGGGTAGGTATGAGGAGGCAAGATCCTAGCTATGGAGTAGTTGTACACACGAGTTTTACGAGTTCAGGCCCTTCTCGGAGGAAGTAACAACCCTATGTCTAGGTGCCCTGAGGCGGTCGACTGGATTATGTGTGTGTGTGTGTGTTTACAAAAGATGCCAACCCTTGTGCCAATGGAGGGGTGGCTTATATAGAGTGCGCCAGGACCCCATCCAGCTCACGTTACAAGGGGTTTAAGGTACATTAAGAGAGGAACGTTACTGGTAACGCTAGCCATTAAATGCTATAAATGATAATTAAGCATATAAGTAAATGTTTGGCCATTGTTGGTGCAGAGTGGCTTTAGATCTTCTGTTCGTCGAGTGACTTCTGCGACGGTTGAGTACCATTGATTCTTCCGAGTGAAACGTCTCCGGTCGAGTGGATAATGGTACCTTTGGATGATTCTGGCTTTAGGGTGATGTCCTAGGGGAAGGTGTCTAAGTCAGGCTTATGACCCTACCCTAGGTACATAACCTCATCATTAGCCCCCGAATGGTTCAGGGTCCGAGTGGAGAAGGAGTTGACAACCTCTCCAATTCAGCTTTTGCGCTTCGCGAATGTCTTGTCCAGAGGTCGAATGAACATTCAAGATGACTTCAACTGCTTGTTTGGTCGCCTTGATCCATTCTTGGTTTTGTCGAGTGAAATTTTATTGTTGAGCTTCCAGTGTTGTTATGGGAAAAAATCTTCCGTCTGACGGGTTGCTCTGATGTCTGCGGATTTCACGGGATTCGAATTTTGGGAAGCACGCCGGACGGGGGAGGCCGCAGTAATCGTGGCGGATTAGGCAGGCCGCCTCGATCTCCACGCCACCTTTTTCGCCATGTATCGCGCGCGCGACTGTTGCGGGATTTGATCGGATCGCCTGGGCCCACGAGTCAGCCACTCGGAAATGCCCTCATAGAAGGCGTTGGACGGGGATTTTCGCACAGTGTGTTCTCATTGTTCCCCTTTCTCCTCTGTTTTCTTCGCCACATCCGCCTCTGCTCTCGGCGTCATCGCCCTGCTCGAACTCGAGCCGCTGCCATGGGGAAGGAGAAGACGGTGGCGTTGGAGCATGCGAAGAAGGCGACAGCGAAGGCGAAAGGGAAGAGGACCAGCCGGGGCGGATCTTCGTCGAGGTCCGGCCTGCCGCCTAGCTGGATCCAGGGTGACTGGATCCGCTCGACAATCAGCCAGGGTGACATCGATGACCTGGTTGAGGGGGGACTGATCCCCCACAAATCGGCGCGGCTCACGGGGAACGAGACTGAGCCGCAGCCGCAGGAGGGTGAGTGTGTTCTCCTTGCCACTCATGTCGACCGCGGGTTTTCTTTGCCTCCCCATCCTTTCTTTCGCGGTTTCTTGAACTTCTTTGGGGCTCAACTCCACCACTTTTCTCCAAACACCATCGTGTACCTTGCCGCTTTCGTGTCCATGTGCGAGAACTTCTTGGGTTGTCGACCACACTGGGGTCTCTTCAAGCACATATTCACGTGTCGCTCTCAGACGGTCAAGAAGACCAACCCGAGTGACGAGAGGACGCACGTGATACAGATGTGCAGGGGTCTTGGAATTCAGATGAGGAATAAAAGCACTTTCCCAACTATGATCCTTCCCGACTCGGTCCGGGGTTGGCAGTCGACCTGGTTCTACTGTAAAGACCAGCCAACTCCGGGCCAGTCGACTGGACTTCCCCCCTTTTCCATGGCTCGAGTGGAGAAGCCCTCCGCCTTGAGAGTGATCCCAGAGGAGAAGGCGCAGGTGAAGGTGTTGGTCGAGCGGGTTGTCCAACTCGTCCGCGACGGAGTGACCGGTATGGACCTACTGGAGGTCTTCCTCAATCGATGCATCCAACCACTCCAAGCTCGTGATCATCCGATGTGGATGTACTCGGGACTCAAGGATTCCACTCGGATCCACCCGGAGGATGTCGTGAGGACACGGTGGAGCAGTGGCTGAGAGGTATTACCGGCAACAAGGATAACCCCTGGGGGTCCAGGAGGGTGGTTCCATTCGACCATTTGCGCCAGCCGGAACAGGTACGATTCTGCATTGTCGAGTGTCTTCTTGATTTACTATGTAGCATCTTGTTGACGGTCGACTGTCTTTATTTTGTTCATTGTCTTTCAGGCTCTTGTCGATATGTAGTCAACGCCCAATGGAGTGCAGGAGCAAAATGTCGAGGGAGAGGCGAGCGGGGGCGAGAGTGGAGAGTGGCACTCGGATGCAGAGGAGGACGAGGAGAGCAACGACCCGAGTGATGAAGAAGAGGTTGACTCACCTCCTCGCAGAGAAAGGAGGTCCAAGCACGCTCACGACCCGGCAAGCACCCCTGACCTGGTGGCCGCACCAACTGGGCAGTCTTCAAAGCGCCCTCGGACGTCTTCCCCAGTGCCGACCGAGAAGGTATCGAAACAGCCCAAGACTGCGCCGCCTCCAGTGCCGAAACCACCGAAGGCCACATCTTCCAAACCTCCGAAGGCTTTTCCCAAAATCAAAGTGGTCATTCCCACAGTCTCTGGGTAACAATCTGGCCTGATCCTTTGGTTGACTTGGGTAACAGAACGTAACCGACTGAATGCTGATATTTGCAGTGCTGCCACTTCTGGAACTTCTACCCACCAGTACCGAGATGAGGAGATGGAAGCTGCGGTTACCTCCAACCCAGGTACAATCCTCGTTATCTTGTTCTTGATTATTTGGTCGATTAAATTCTGGTGTTCACTTGGGGTCGACTGATTTCTTTGCAGCCCCACTCAATGTTATCGAGCTTCCAGATGACGATGAAGACGTGATACCGAGGCCCAGAAGGAGCAAGAAAGCAGCAGCTGGCAAGATATCCCAGTCGGAACTGGTGACAGAACCAACAGTCCAGCAGCCTGAAGATGCAGGTAGAGCCTCTGTAACTTTTGTTGTCCCAGTGTCGAGTGAACGCCCCGCACCGTCGACTGTACTAGTGTTTTCTTCAGTCATCCAACCTCATGCCTCGGAGCCCCAAGCTGCTGCATCTGGACCGTCTGTCCCCTTCTTCACCACCTATCATGTTCCGGAAAGCCAATCGGACGCCGCTGCAGAGGCTATCCGTCAGGCTGGCGTAAAGATGGAGCGAATGAAGGCGGTGCAAGACAATAGCCAGGCTGCTTACGATGCCAGCGCGGCTCTCCGAGCCAACGTCCAGGTAATTTGACTTCCGACTGAACTTGTTCTATTAGGATATGCTACCTGAATATTTTCCTTCTTACAATCTCTTGTTCTTTGCTTCGAATCTGTACACCCACTGGGTGTTTTGCTGTCTTTAGTATTTGCACTCTTCCACTCGGTCTGGTTGAATGGGAACTGAATCAGTGGGGGCACGCTAAGTGCACCCACTAGGTGTAGTCCCCGAGACCGCGGTCGACTGCGGGCAGTCGGTTGGGGTCTGAGCGCTTCTTTCTCTTTCCTTTCTTCCACTCGACCTGGGCGGAGCATGCCGAGTGGGATCTGAACCAGTGGGGGCACGCCAAGTGCACCCACTGGGTGTAGTCCCCGAGACCACGATTGGCTGCTGGCAGTCGGCCGGGGTCTGAGTACTTTTTTTTACTCGACCTGGGCGGACCGGCCGAGTGGAAACTGAACCAGTGGGGGCACGCCAAGTGCACCCACTAGGTGTACTCCCCAAGACCGCAGTCGACTGCTGGCAGTCGGTTGGGGTCTGAGTAAACTTTGAAATTTTATTCACTCAGAAGTAAATAATCTTTGATCTTGTCGAATGGTATGTCTTTTACTCTCTGCAGAAATCTTGTACTCTCATTTCCAAGTTCGCTGAATTTGAGGAGAAGCAGAGGCAGCTCAACGTTGACCTGGAACTGGCCCAACAAAACTTGAAGAAGGCTCAAGATGTTTGCCGGTATGGAAGGTAACTGCCTGTCGACTGCTCATGTCGATCGTCTTTTTAAATTATCCCATCCATCTTTTGTTTGATCTAAATGCTTATTTTGTAGAGAAAATGAGGTTGGCTCTGGAGAAGAAGGACTTGGACCTTGCAGCTACGCAGAAGGAGGCTCAAGAGAAGACTACTCTTACTGACAAAAAGCTGGCTTCAGTCGGAGCGCTGGAAGAGGAAGTAAGCAAGCTGAAGTCCTCTCTCACTGAATCCAACCGAGAGGCGACTCGTCTGAAGAAGGATAAGGTGGCTCTGAACGAGAAGCTGGAATCCATGGCTCGTAAGAGAAATGACTTGGAAGCTTATCTGAGAACTCTCGCCAAGAAGCTCTTTCTTATGCTCGAAGGTACCCCTTTTAATCCGACTGCTTTACTGCTTGCAAGTTAGTCCTGTCCGGTCGACTCACTAACTCCTTAACTGCAGAATTCTGCCAAAACTTTGACGAGGAGACTGGATGGATCGAGAGGGGTTTGGACCCTATCGTTTCTCCAGTCGACGACGAGGCTGCCATGAATGTGTTTCGACTAGAATCCCGCGTCGCCAGTGTTACAAGTTACCTTGCTCGTCTGAAGGTGGCAGTTTCATGCATCGACTCATCGCTCTGGCCAAGGGCGACGCTTCAAAATGATCTCGAGTCTCTAATGACTCGACTCAACGAGGTCCCCGATCGAGTGCAGGAATGGAAGAAGTCCTCTGCCCGATGCGGTGCTGACATGGCTCTGTCGCTGGTAAGAGTCCATTGCAAGGAGGCCCGCGAAGATAAGCTGGCGGTGATCAAGGTCGCCAACACTAAAAGGCATGACTTCTAGTCCTTCATGGAGACTTTCATTGTTGCTGCCACTCGAATCACTGATGGAATTGACTTGGACGAATTCTTCGAGCCTGCGAGCCCTCCTCCTGTCGAATGAACAAACCTGAGATTTAAACTTGCCTTAAATTTGCCTCGGAATGTCGAGTGGTTTCTGTAAGTGTTAAACTCTTTCGGGCCTGATGCCCGAGTACTTTTATCTTTGTTTTGAGACTTTTGAGATTTTATCCGATCTTGGTTTATCTTCTGCATATGCTTGGGTTCATCTTTGAGTAGAACTTGATCTTCGCTCGGACTCTCCTTCGAAATGCAACTCAGAAGGGGATATCCCAGTCGACCTGCACCTCGCCCTCCTTGCGGATAAGGATGGAGCACACATTGTATTTGTGGCGCAGCTCCATGAAGGGATTGCAGTCGACCTGCACCTCTGTAACGCCCCGAGACCAATGTGCCAGGTGTCTTCCTGTTATTCGCTGTTGTTGCCATGTCATTTGTTTGTGCATTGCATCATCATGTTTTAAAACTTGCATTCGTCCGGGTTCTCCGAGTTCTTTCCGTTGTCCGTTCTGTGCCCAACCACACTTGCAAATATCCCATGCCTTTATTATCTCAATTCTTGGTCTCCAAACTTTGCCCATAAATTCTTTCGTCATTTTCCGGAGCTCCACCAAAAATCCGATCATTTTTGGACCTTCCTAACCCTCACTTCCTATTCAAACCATTTGATTTTAAATCAAATGAGTTTGAATTTGAACGTTCAAAAATCCCCACTCCCTTTCTACTTCAAGTTTGGTCCCCAAACTTTGCCAACATTTCTTTTCCCATTTATCGAGGCTCCTCCTAAATTCTCAACATTTTTTTGGACTCTTCTAAATCCTAGTCATTGTTCAAACCTTTTAAATTAAATTCAAATGACTTTGAATTTAATTCTTGCAATCTTGCCCACTCCATTTTTCTTGGGTCAAGCTCATTTTTGTGAGTCCGGGAAAATAATCCCCATGCCCAAATTCTTGTCCACTCATTTCTTTTCTCTCCTTTTTCTTTCTTTGCTTTTCTGTTTTTAGTAGAGATTTGTAAGAGAAAGAGAGAAGGAGCCCAGCAGCCTGGGCCTCCCAACCTCCCGCGCCGGCCCAAGGCCAAGGCCCAGCCGCCCCCACCAATCCCTCCTAACCCTCGAGCGAACCCTAGCCTATCTCCCTCTCGTTCCCTGCCCGATCCCCTTTCTCTCGTTCCCTCCTCCTCCCATCCATTTTTCTCAGCGCCGCCACCACACGCATCGAGCTCCAGAAGAGCGCTCGCGCCTCCCGATACGTGCCCCTCCTCCCTCTGCTGCCTAGATCCCGCGCCGGTCCCTCCTTCCATCGCGCCCGACCCTGTCCCTCTCGTCTCCTAGCGCTGCCGCACGCTTCGCACCAGGGAGAGGAGCTCCCGTGCTCGCCGCCGCCGCCTGGAGTGTCTCCATCACCAACTCCCTCCGTCTCTGGTTCCGAGTGGCCTCGCTGCCTCACCAACAGGAGCAGCAGCAGACCGTGGCGCACCACCTCCTGCCGCGAGCTCTGCCTCCTCACCATGGCCCCTCGCAAGCTCCCTCGTCCCGCCACCAGCCGGGTTGGACGCCCATCTGCCGGATCCGCCCATCCCGTGGCCGCCCTCTTCATCTCCGGCGTATCTCGCTTTGCTGCAAGTCCCTGCCGCCGGCCTCTGTTTTCCCTGCTCGTCGCCTGAGCATCAGCACCCGTTCGCTCGCCCGTGCGTGAGTGCTCGCGTGGGCCACTTCGACCGTTGACCTCCTCAAGTTCAGGACCAAGACCCGAGACCTGAGACCCGTGGCCTCCGTTGTTAATTTCCGTGGACGTCAAGTACCTCTTCCGGTGATCCGAACATCTACGAGCCGTGTACCACTACAGCCGGTGTGTTTTTCGTCAAGTCCGACTACGACACAAACGGCTACACAATGACTCCGAAGAACATGGAAACGCCAAGTTCCTCTCCGAACGTGTACGACTATCAACGAGTACCTCTACCATCGCCGTATACCACTACTTCCACTACATCGCTAAGAACGTCAAGTACCCCTTCGAGATGACGAGATCGGCAAGTTCGAATGACCCCAAGTACCTCTTCGAAACGACCGTGAACCACTACCGTCGCGAGAACGACTACTTCCCCTCCGAACCGATTCACTTCGAAATGCACGCTTCAAAGGTATAACCCCGAGACGACCTTCCGAGAACGAATGTTGTGTGGTGTATGAGATGAACCGCGTGTTTGCACCATTTGCGATTGTTCGTTGCGATGCTCCTCTTTTGTCATGCCACCATCTTGTGGGAACCCGGTATCCGGGATCACCCCACCTTCTATCGTACATCACGCTCTCGTCACTTTTCCTTTTGCACCGGTATCTCCATGAGCTATCGGAACCGGAATGTTGTCGTGGCATCATTTCCGTTATCTTTGCCGTGGCACCCCTTTCTTCCACCACCGTGACAAATGCTTCATAACATTCTCATATCAACATTTTCATAAAATCGCTTAAAACTTGCATATGTCATCCGCATCATGATAACAACAATTAAAATATTTAAATTGATGTTTGGTTAAATTTGCTTAAATGCCATGTTAAAATGATTTAATCATAACTAAATAACCGTAACTCAGAATTTAATAAACTTTATATGTAAATGGGGTGGAATTTTGCCTAGTTTAACATGGTGACCTTTATTTGCATGTTTAATAACTCTAAAATTATGTTTAGGGCAGAACAGTACCAAACCTAATATATGCATATGAGGATTTACCGGAAATGTTGTTCGTTGCTTCCGGCCTCATTTAAACTTGACTAGATAGGTAGATTTACTTTGCTTCACCCGCTTGCCATGTTTAACAACATTTAATATTGTTGGGTACATAAACGAGAGAGAACTAAATAAGTCATGTGGTGTTTCGTCAATATGCAACGGAGTTGCATATTGAGCCCCACTTAACTTGTAGTGTTGTTTGTGCATTTTTCCATGCCATGCCATGCTATCATTAAACCGGACATGCATCATACTTGATTGTGCATCATGCCATGATTATGTGTTGGTTGTTTACTAGGGTTTTTGCTCTTTCCCGGTGTTGCTTCTTCAGGTTGGTTCCGATAACGTCGTGTTTGTGAGGAACCGTTCGTCTACGTCCGTTTGTCTTCTTCATGGACTCGTTCTTCTTCCTTGCGGGATTTCAGGCAAGATGATCATACCCTCGAAATCACTACTATCTTTTCTATGCTAGTTTTGCTCGCTCTTTTGCTATGCCAATGCTACGATGCCTGCCATTTGCTTGCCAGCCTCCCAAATTGCCATGTTAAACCTCTAACCCACCTTGTCCTAGCAAACCGTTGATTGGCTATGTTACCGCTTTGCTCAGCCCCTCTTATAGCGTTGTTAGTTGCAGGTGAAGATTGAAGTTTGTTCCTAGTTGGAACATGGAGATGTTGTTCCTTGTTGGAACATGTTTACTTGTTGGGATATCACTATATATCTTATTTAATTAATGCATCTATATACTTGGTAAAGGGTGGAAGGCTCGGCCTTATGCCTGGTGTTTTGTTCCACTCTTGCCGCCCTAGTTTCCGTCATATCGGTGTTATGTTCCCGGATTTTGCGTCCCTTACGCGGTTGGGCTATAATGGGAACCCCTTGACAGTTCGCCTTAAGTAAAGCTCTTCCAGCAATGCCCAACATTGGTTTTACCATTCGCCACCTAGCCTTTTTCTTTCCCTTGGGTCGGCCAGCCCAAGGGTCATCATTATTTTACCCCCCCCCCCCCGGGCCAGTGCTCCTCTGAGTGTTGGTCCAACTGAGCGATGTCCGAGGCTACCAGGGGCAACTCTGGGCTGGCTTACCCGACGTCTGGCTCATCTGAGTGTGCCCTAAGAAAGAGATATGTGCAGCTCCTATCGGGATTTGTCGGCACATTCGGGCGGTGTTGCTGGTTTAGTTTTACCCTGTCGAAATGTATTGTTGTACCAGGATACCGAGTCTGATCGGAATGTCTCGGGTGGAGGTCTATTCCTTCATTGACCGTGAGAGCTTGTCATGGGCTAAGTTGGGACACCCTGCAGGGATTTGAACTTTCGAAAGCCGTGCCCGCGGTTATGGGCAGATGGGAATTTGTTAACGTCCGGTTGTAGAAAACCTGAACTTGACCTTAATTAAAATGAATCAACCGCGTGTGTAACCATGATGGTCTCTTTCCAGCGGAGTCCGGGAAGTGAACACGGTGTTGGAGTTATGCTTGACGTAGGTTGTTCTAGGATCACTTCTTGATCATAGTTTCTCAACCGTGCTTTGCCTTCTCTTCTCGCTCTCATTTGCGTATGTTAGCCACCATATATGCTAGTCGCCTGCTGCAGCTCCACCTCATACCTTTTACCTTACCCATAAGCTTAAATAGTCTTGATCGCGAGGGTGCGAGATTGCTGAGTCCCTGTGGCTCACAGATACTTCCAAAACCAGTTTGCAGGTGCCGATGAGTCCATGCCGATGACGCAACCTAGCTCAGGAGGATCTCAATGAAGACCTTGTCCTTTGTGTTGTTTTGTTCTAGTTGATCAGTAGTGGAGCCCAGTTGGGGTCGATCGGGGACCTTTGTCGCATTTGGGGTTCTTCTTTTATTTTGGCTCCGTAGTTGGGCCTTGATTGTATTTGGATGATGTAATGCTTTATTCATGTATTTGTGTGAAGTGGCGATTGTAAGCCAACTATGTATCTCTTTCCCTTATGTATTACATGGGTTGTGTGAAGATTACCTCACTTGCGACATATGCCTTCAATGCGATTATGTCTCTAAGTCGTGCCTCGGCACGTGGGAGCTATAGTCGCATCGAGGGTGTTACAACCTCGTCATCCTTGCGGATAGGGATGGAGCGGCCATTGTACTTGTAGAGTAGCTCCATGAGAGGATTGCAGTCGACCTGCACCTCATCATCCTTGCGGATAGGGATGGAGAGGACGTTGTGCTTGTAGCGTAGCTCCGTGAGAGGATTGCATTCGACATGCACCTCGTCATCCTTGCGGATAGGGATGGAGCGGATGTTGTACTTGTAGCGTAGCTCCGTGAGAGGATTGCAGTCGACCTGCACCTCGTCATCCTTGCGGATAGGGATGGAGCGGACATTGTACTTGTAGCGTAGCTTCGTGAGAGGATTGCAGTCGACCTGCACCTCGTCATCCTTGGGGATAGGGATGGTTTTGGAACTTAGGCGAGTACTAGACTGCAGCTAAGCCTTCGAGTGTGAGGTTTTCTCATCACCCGGTAGGATTTTTGAAACTTAGGCGAGTACTGGACTGCAGCTAAGCCTCTGAGTGTGAGGTTTGCTCATCACTCGGTAGGATTTTTTTAACTTAAGCGAGTACTGGACTGCAGCTAAGCCTCCGAGTGTGAAGTTTGCTCATCACTCGGTAGGATTTTTGAAACTTAGGCGAGTACTGGACTGCAGCTAAGCCTCCTAATGTGAGGTTTTCTCATCACTCGGTAGGATTTTTTAAACTTAGGAGAGTACTGGACTACAGCTAAGCCTCTGAATGTGAGGTTTGCTCATCACTCGGTAGGACTTTTTCAACTTAGGCGAGTACTGGACTGCAGCTAAGCCCCCGAGTGAGAAACTGGCTCATCACTCGGTAGGATTTTTTCAACTTAGGCGAGTACTGGACTGCAACTAAGCCCCCGAGTGAGAGACTTGCTCATCACTCGGTAGGATTTTTTTAACTTAGGCGAGTACTGGACTGCAGCTAAGCCCCCAAGTGAGAGACTTGCTCATCACTCGGTAGGATTTTTTTAACTTAGGCGAGTACTGGACTGCAGCTAAGCCCCCGAGTGTGAGGTTTGCTCATCACTCGGTAGGATGGTTTTTAAACTTAGGCAAGTATTGGACTGCAACTAAGCCACCCACTGGGGGATTTCAGAAACATATGTAAACAATCGATAATCTTTTTAAAAGACTGTAAAACTCTTGTCTTTGATAAACAAAATACAAAGGTGTTTTTTATTACATCTCAGCAGACTGAGTGTTTAAGTATAAAAGGGGCGGAGCAGCTCCGCATTCCAGGCACGCGGCTCGTCTTTCTTGTGCTCGACGTCGTAAAGGTGGTACGCTCCATTGTGGAGCACTCTGGTGACCACGAAGGGGCCTTCCCAGGAGGGAGCAAGCTTGTGTGGTTTCTGCTGATCCACTCGGAGAACTAAGTCTCCCTCTTGAAATGCTCGACCCCTCCCATTTCTAGCATGGAATCGACGTAGATCTTGCTGATAGATGGTTGATCGGATCAAGGCCATCTCTCTTTCTTCTTCAAGGAGGTCAACTGCATCTTGTCGCGCTTGTTCTGCTTCTTCCTCTGTGAAAAGCTCGACTCTGGGTGCATTGTGGAGCAAGTCACTTAGAAGTATAGCTTCGTCTCCATAATCCAAGAAAAACAAGGTTCTACCAGTCGACCGATTGGGAGTTGTCCTCAATCCCCATAATACTGATGGAAGTTCATCGACCCAGGCTCCTGTTGCGTGTTTGAGGTCACGCATCAGTCGAGGTTTCAGTCCTTTGAGAATCAATCCATTTGCCCTTTCAGCCTGTCCATTCGATTGGGGGTGAGCGACCGAGGCATAGTCGACTCGAGTACCTTGTGAAGCACAAAAATTCCTGAACTCATCAGAATCAAAGTTTCAACCGTTGTCAGTGATGATGCTGTGGGGAACACCATATCTGAATGTTATCTCTCTGATGAAGCTGATGGCAGTACTGGCATCAAGGTTCTTGATAGGCTTGGCTTCAATCCATTTGGTGAACTTGTAGACTGCTACAAGCACATGAGTGAATCCACTCCTGCCAGTCCTCAAAGGTCCAACCATATCCAATCCCCAAACAGCAAAAGGCGAGACGAGCGGAATGGTTTTCAGGGCTGACGCAGGCTTGTGAGACATGTTGGATTAGAACTAACAACCTTCACATTTGTCGACTATTTCTTGTGCCATCTCATTTGCTCGAGGCCCGTAAAATCCCGCTCGGTATGCTTTGGCCACAATGGTCCGAGAGGACGCATGGTGACCACAGGTCCCCGAGTGGATATCATTGAGGATCACTCGACCTTCTTCAGGTGTTATGCATTTCTGGCAGACTCCAGTCACACTTTCTCTGAACAACTGTCCTCTTATCACGGTGAAGCCCTTAGATCGACGGACGATCTGTCGAGCCTCTTCTTCATCTTCTGGGAGTTCTCTTCTAAGAATGTATGCGATATATGGTACCGTCCAATCGGGGGTGATGCCCAAAACTTCCATGATCAAGTCAACCACGACTGGAATGTCGATTTCAGTCGGACCGGTGGCACTCTTCGGCTGTGGGGGCTCTTCAGTGAAGGGATCTTCTTGAACTGAGGGTGCATGAATATGCTCCAGGAACACATTACTGGGAATGGCTTCTCTCTTGGAGCCTATCTTTGCCAGATCATCGGCTGCTTGATTTTTCAGTCCAGGGATGTGATGGAGCTCGAACCTCTTTTCTAACTTTCTTACTGCATTGCAATAACCAGTCATGGCTGGGCTTCTGACGTCCCACTCTTTCATCACCTGATTGACCACTAAATCCGAGTCGCCATAGACCATGAAGCGACGGACGCCGAGTGAAATGGCCATACGCAACCCATACAGAAGTGCCTCTTATTCAGCCTCATTGTTGGAGGAGTCAAAGTGAATCTGGAGAACATAACCGATTTTGTCACCTCGGGGGGGAGGCCAATACCACTCCAACACCGGAACCATTTAGCATCTTAGACCCATCGAAGAACATGGTCCGATGCTCCGAGTGAATTTGGGCTGGAAGTTGCTGCTCGATCCACTCGGCGAGGAAATCAGCTATTGCTTGGGACTTAATAGCCTTCTTTGCTTCAAACTTGATATCCAGGGAAGGAGTTCAATCGCCCACTTTGCCACTCGACCAGTTGCATCTCTGTTATTCATAATCTCCGACAATTGAGCGTCGCTGACGACTGTAACGGAATGATCAGAGAAATAGTGTGCAACCTTCTTTGTGGTCATGTAAATTCCATAAACAAGCTTCTGATAATGGGGATATCTTTGCTTTGATGGAGTCAGGACTTCAGAAACGTAATATACTGGGCGTTGAACTTTATAAGTTTTCCCTTCTTCTTCATGCTCGACCATGAGTATTGTACTGACGACTTGTCCAGTGGCTGCAATGTAAAGCAGTAAAGGCTCTTTGCTGATTGGTGCAGCAAGCACTGGCTGGGTGGAAAGCAGGGCTTTGAGCTCTACAAACGCTGCATCAGCTTCGGGAGTCCACTCGAACTTATCAGACTTCTTCATCAGTCGGTAAACAGGTAGTGCCTTTTCACCGAGACGAGAAATGAATCGACTCAGAGCGGCCAAACAACCAGTAAGCTTTTGGACATCATGCACACGCACAAGGCGTTTCATCCAAAGAATGGCACCAACTTTCTCTGGGTTAGCGTCGATCCCTCGTTCGGAAATGAGGAAACCAAGTAATTTTCCGCCAGGAACTCCGAATGTGCACTTTGATGGATTAAGCTTGATATCGTACCTTCTGAGGTTGGCAAAGGTTTCGGCAAGGTCAACCAACAGGTCGGAACCTTTACGTGACTTGACTACAATGTCATCCATGTATGCTTCCACATTCCGACTGATTTGAGTGAGCAGACACTTCTGGATCATCCTCATGAATGTGGCTCCGGCATTCTTCAGGCTGAATGGCATAGTGACATAACAAAAACATCCAAATGGAGTGATGAAAGCCGTTTTTATCTCATCGGGTCCATACAGTCGGATCTGATGGTACCCGGAATAGGCGTCCAAGAAGGACAAACGCTCACATCCCGCAGTTGAATCGACAATTTGGTCGATGCGGGGAAGAGGAAAATGATCTTTCGGGCAGGCCCGATTGATATGCTTGAAGTCTATGCACATGCGAAGTGAATCATCCTTCTTAGGGACCATGACAACATTGGCGAGCCACTCGGAGTAGTAAATCTCTCGGATGAACTCAGCTGCCAGGAGCCGAGCCACTTCTTCGCCAATTGCTTTTCTCTTCTGGATGGCGAACCGTCGAAGATGTTCCTTGAGTGGTTTTACTTTCGTGTCGGCTCGCAAACGACGCTCAGCCAGTCCCCTGGGTACACCCGGCATGTCAGAAGGTTTCCATGCAAAGATGTCCCAGTTCTCATGGAGGAACTGGATAAGCGCTTCTTCCTATTTGCTGCCAAGTGTTGACGAGATATGGGTCAGATCAGCATTGGGATCGGTCGGGTGGATATGAATCGGCTTCGTTTCCCCTGACGACTGAAATGCGGGCTCTATGGTAGGCTTCTTGGCTCACAGCAAATCACTCGGATCTGCATTTTTCTGGTACTCTTGCAGTTCCACTACTGCCATCTGTGCATCGGCAATTTTTGAGCCTTTCTGGAAGCACTCTTCTGCCTTCTGCCGATTTCCAGTGACCGTGATTACACCTTTGGGACCAGGCATCTTCAATTTGAGATACATGTAACATGGTCGAGCCATAAAACGTGCATAAGCGGGTCTCCCCAGGATGGCATGGTAAGCACTCTTGAAATCCACTACCTCAAACATCAACTTTTCCTTGTGGTAATTCTTGGAATCGCCGAAAACCACATCAAGTGTGATCTGGCCGAGTGACTAAGCTTTCTTGCCAGGTATAACACCATGGAAACTCATGTTGCTTTCACTCAGCTTGGACATTGGAATGCCCATTCCCTTCAAGGTTTCAGCATAAAGAATATTCAAGCCGCTGCCACCATCCATCAACACTTTAGTCAGTCGGGTGCCTTCGACTACTGGGTCGACCACCAGTGCTTGCCTCCCAGGGGTGGCTATATGCGCTGGGTGGTCAGACTGGTCAAATGTGATGGCAGTTTGGGACCACTTCAGATAACTGGGTGTCGCCAGAGCAACCATGTTCACCTCCCTGTTAATAACCTTCAATCCACTTTTGCTTTCAACATCAACAAAAATCATCAGCGTGGAATTGACATTGGGAAAGCCATCATCATCTTCTTCCCTATCCTCACCTCCGTCCGACTCCTTTTCCTTTTCCTTGGGTTGTTTCTCTCGGAACTGGTGAATCAGGAAACGACACTGTCGAGTGGTGTGTTTAGGGTAAATGATGTCCCCTTCTTCATCTTTCTTGGTATGAATATGGCACGGTAAATCCAACACATCATTCCCATCTTTATCCTTAACTTTCTTGGGATTCCGGGGGCCTTTGGGTTTTCCCTTGAAGTTTCCTTGGGCAACAGCTAAAGCTTCACCAGGAGCAGCTGGTTCAGCTTTTCGCTTCTGTTTCCGACCGGAATTCCCTCCTCCGGTTTCTTGGGCGACTGTTTTGTGTTTGCCACTCCGGAGTCGGTCTTCCTCTTCACCATTGGCATATTTGGTGGCAATCTCCATCATCCGAGTCAGAGTCATATCTCCTGTCCGACCGAATTTCAGGTTCAATTCCCAATACTTAACGCCTTCCTTGAAGGCACAAATTGCTTGGTGATCTGACACATTCTCCACTGTATGGTGCAACGTGATCCATCTCTGGATATAATCCCTCAAAGTTTCATTCGGTTTCTGGACACAACACTGCAATTCCGTCAACCCTGCCGGCCTTTTGCAAGTGCCTTCGAAGGTCCTAACAAACACTCGAGCAAGTTCTTCCCAACCGTATATGCTGCCAGGAGCCAATTGATTCAACCACGCTCTGGCAGAGCCCTCCAACATCAAGGGGAGGTGCTTCATGGCTACATCATCATTGCCACCACCAATCTGCACAGCCACTCGGTAATCCTCAAGCCAAGTGTTTGGCTTGGATTCGCTGGTGAACTTGCTGACTCCAGTCGCCAACCTGAAGTTTGGAGGAATCACTGCTGCTCTGATGGCTCTGCTGAAACACTCGAGTCCTGAAACGTGTACCCTGCTTCTAGTCGGATGATCTCTATCATGGCCTTCTCTGTTAGCTCTGTTTCTATCAACCAGACCTTGAACGAGGATTGACCTTGCATCAAAGCCTGGTTATCAGGGGTCAACTGGAATTCTCCATTCGCCGTTGTGGGGGCGCCTGTCATCTTGCCGCCGAGGCACGTACGACCCACTCCTCAGAGGAGACGTGGGCACTCGACGATGATCGTCGTGGTCGAGTCGATGATTATACTGCTCACGGTTCCTATACTGATCTTGCTGGTATCCACGTCCCTCACGCCGCGGAGGTGGTCTCGGGCTATGGGAAGACTGGACAGTATCCGCCACCATAGACCTACTATGAATCCTATTCCGTGACTGAGATACCGCTATATTCTGCTCTCCTGCTGCCCGGAGTAAAGCCCGGATCTGCATCAAACCTCGGCCAGCTTCTGACTGGGAAGGTTGAATTGATTCTGCTATTCGAGCTACAGCTGTGAGATTCTGGATCGGAGTTCGATATACCTGAGTCGGAGGCGGAAAAAGTTGTCGTCGACTGGACTCGGGGATCCGCTACCGAGCACGCTCGTCGAGAGCGCACTGGAGGTTCTCCAGTCGAGTGCACTCAGCCAAGTTGGCCAGGCACGCCTCCTCCAAGGCCTGGGCATCGGGGGTTTCTCCAATGATAGGAGTGTGGAGTGCATCCATACGGCGACAAAGATCTTCCCTCCACTGCGAAGAGAGGGGTTCAGGACGGTACTCCTCGTCAACACGCGACGGATCACCGCCGCCATCGCCACCGCCTTCCCGAGTGAAGCCTGGAGGACTGCATGGTCCATTGACCATCAAGACTTCTGCCGCGGGGTCGCTGCTGTCGCATTCGGACGCAGTCTCGACGGAGCCAGTCGACTGATCAAACAGGCCGTAGAGAGTTTCATCGGGCTCGATTGCCGCGATTTGTGGGGTGGGCGATTGGTGGGCCACCGCGTACCTCACCCACCGCTGAAGCCGCGACCGATCGGATCGCTGGCGTCGGCGAACAACAAAGAGGGAGGTTGCCACAGGAGTCGACTGATACGGAGTCGACGGTTGTCGAAGAAGGACACCGCGAACGTACGCACAGAAGTGCGTCGCCCCGCGGACGGGGAGCTCCTCGACGTCGAGTGGAGCTTCGTGAAGCCAAGCGGAGTCGTTGGCGATGAAGATGAGCGCGCCGAGACGGATCTCGCAGCCTTCAGCCAATCCTCCGCCGGAAACCATGATGATGGGAATCGGAAGAATCACAACTTCTCCAATAAACTGCTAAGACACCTGCCCCACGGTGGGCTCCAACTATCGTGGATCTAAGACTGACAGTGGAATGGGGGTAGGTACGAGGAGGCAAGATCCTAGCTATGGAGTAGTTGTACACACGAGTTTTACGAGTTCAGGCCCTTCTCGAAGGAAGTAACAGCCCTATGTCTCGGTGCCCTGAGGCGGTCGACTGGATTGTGTGTGTGTGTGTGTGTGTGTTTACAAAAGATGCCAACCCTTGTGCCAGTGGAGGGGGTGGCTTATATAGAGTGCGCCGCGCCAGGACCTCAGCCAGCCCACGTTACAAGGGGTTTAAGGTACATTAAGAGAGGAACGTTACTCGTAACACTAGACATTAAATGCTATAAATGACAATTAAGCCTATAAGTAAATGCTCGACCGTTGTTGGTGCAGAGTGGCTTTAGATCTTCTGTTCGTCGAGTGACTTCTGCGACGGTCGAGTACCATTGATTCTTCCGAGTGAAACATCTTCGGTCGAGTGGATAATGGTACCTTTTGAATTATTCTGGCTTTAGGGTGATGTCCTAGGGGAAGGTGTCTAAGTCAGGCTTATGACCCTACCCTAGGTACATAACCTCATCAGCGCCCCCCTGCCTCGTGCCCCCCTCGGGAACTGTCTCGCATGGATTTTTCTTCCCAAATTTTCCATATATTCCAAAAATAATCTCCGTCCGTTTTTATCCCGTTTGGACTCCGTTTGATATGGATTTTCTGCGAAACATAAAACATGCAACAAACAGGAACTGGCACTGGGCACTAGATCAATATGTTAGTCCCAAAAATAGTATAAAAAGTTGCCAAAAGCATATGAAAGTTGTAGAATATTGGCATGGAACAATCAAAAATTATAGATACGACGGAGACGTATCAGCATCCCCAAGCTTAATTCCTGCTCGTCCTCGAGTAGGTAAATGATAAAAAAGATAATTTTTGATGTGGAATGCTACCTAGCATAATATTGATCACATATCTAATCATGGCATGAATATTAAGACACGTGTGGTTCAAAGCAATAGTCTATCATTTGACATAAAAACAATAATACTTCAAGCCTACTAAAAAGCAATCATATCTTTTCAAAATAACATGGCCAAAGAAAGTTATCCCTACAAAATCATATAGTCTGGCTATGCTCCATCTTCACCACACAAAATATTCAAATCATGCACAACCCCGATGACAAGCCAAGCAATTGTTTCATACTTTTGATGTTCTCAAACTTTTTCAACTTTCACGCAATACATGAGCGTGAGCCATGGATATAGCACTATAGGTGGAATAGAATATGACGGTGGAGGTTGTGTGGAGAAGACAAAAAGGGAGAAAGTCTCACATCAACTAGGTGTATCAATGGGCTATGGAGATGCCCATTAATAGATATCAACGTGAGTGAGTAGGGATTGCCATGCAACGGATGCACTAGAGCTATAAGTGTATGAAAGCTCAAAAGAAAACTAAGTGGGTGTGCATCCAACTTGCTTGCTCACGAATACCTAGGACAATTTGAGGAAGCCCATCATTGGGATATACAAGCCAAGTTCTATAATGTAAATTCCCATTAGTTTATGAAAGTGACAACATAGGAGACTCTCTCTCATGAAGATCATGGTGCTACTTTGAAGCACAAGTGTGGTAAAAGGATAGTAGCATTGCCCCTTCTCTCTTTTTCTCTCATTTTATTTTTTTTCATTTTTTTTCTTTTTTTATTTGGGCCTTTTCTCTTTTTTTATGGCCTCTTTTTTTATTTTTTGTTTTTCGTTCGGAGTCTCAACCCGACTTATGGGGGAATCATAGTCTCCATCATCCTTTCCTCACTGGGACAATGCTCCAATAATGAAGATCATCACACTTTTATTTACTTACAACTCAAGAATTACAACTTGATACTTAGAACAAAATATGACTCTATATGAATGCCTCCAGCGGTGTATCGGGATGTGCAATGATCTAGCGTAGCAATGACATAAAAAATGGACAAGCCATGAAAACATCATGCTAGCTATCTTACGATCATGCAAAGCAATATGACAATGAATGCTCAAGTCATGTATATGATGATGATGGAAGTTGCATGGCAATATATCTCGGAATGGCTATGGAAATGCCATGATAGGTAGCTATGGTGGCTGTTTTGAGGAAGGTATATGGTGGGTTTAAGGTACCGGCGAAAGTTGCGCGATACTAGAGAGGCTAGCAATGATGGAAGGGTAAGAGTGCGTATAATCCATGGACTCAACATTAGTCATAAAGAACTCACATACTTATTGCAAAAATCTATTATTCATCAAAACAAAGTATTATGCGCATGCTCCTAGGGGGATAGATTGGTAGGAAAAGACCATCGCTCGTCCCCGACCGCCACTCATAAGGAAGACAATCAATAAATAAATCATGCTCCGACTTCATCACATAACGGTTCACCATACGTGCATGCTACAGGAATCACAAACTTCAACACAAGTATTTCTACAATCCACAACTACCCACTAGCATGACTCTAATATCACCATCTTTATATCGCAAAACTATTGCAAGGAATCAAACATATCATATTCAGTGATCTACAAGTTTTATGTAGGATTTTATGACTAACCATGTGAATGACCAATTCCTGTCATCTCTTTAAATAGATATAAGTGAAGCAAGAGAGTTTACTTTTTTCTACAAAAGATATTCCCATGCTCTAACAAATATAAGTGAAGCAAAAGAGCATTCTACAAATGGCGGTTTTCTATGTAAAGAAAAACAGGCAATCCAAACTTCAAATGATATAAGCGAAGCACATGAAGCATTCTATAAAGCCATACTCAAAAGATTTAAGTGAAGTGCAATGAGCATTCTATAAATCAACCAAGGACTATCTCATACCAGCATGGTGCATAAAAGAAAAATGAAAACTAAATGCAAAAGATGCTCCAAGATCTGCACATATCACATGAATGAAATGAATCCGAAAACATAACGGTACTTGTTGAAGAAAGAGGGGATGCCTTCCGGGGCATCCCCAAGCTTAGACGCTTGATTCTCCTTGAATATTTACTTGGGGTTCCTAGGGCATCCCCAAGCTTGAGCTCTTGCCTCTCTTCCTTCTTCTCATATCGAGACCTTCTCGATCATCGAACACTTCATCCACACAAAACTTCAACAGAAAAATCGGTAAGATCCGTTAGTATAATAAAGCAAATCAATACTATAAGTACTATTGCAAAAAAATTCATATTTTGTTTTTGCATTATAGCTACTGTAGTATAACTTTTCCATGGCTTAATCCACTGATTAATTCGATAGTTTCATCAAAACAAGCAAACTATGCATCAACAGAATCTGTCTAAAACAGAACGGTCTGTAATAATCTGAACATTCACCATACTTATGATACTTGAAAAATTCTACCAAAATTAGGAAAAATAAAAAATTTGTATAGAAAGACAGTGCAAAAATAATCAGAACCATTTGACGTTCGAGAAAAAATGTAAAATCACGCACTACAGCCAAAGTTTTCGTCCTGCACCGTACAAACCAACAAGCATCTAAATCATCCTAAAGGCAAACCTTGGCACATTATTTTTATAATACAATGGAATTGTACAAGGGGATAATTATTTTTATTGAAAAGCTTCTGTAATCAAGATTCACAGAGTTTCCATGGGCATGAACAAAGTTCAAGGACGTCCCCCGCTTTCACAATGCTCGTCTATCTCACTTTCACTTTTCTTTTTGAAAAGTTTTGGGTTCCCCTCTTTATTTTTTTGTTTTTAAACTTTACAAAAGCACACTACGGAAATAAATGACTCTCTAAAACTTCCATGTTGTCTCCCTGGCAGCGCTTTCTTTAAAGCCATAAGCTAGGCATATAGTGCTCAAGTAATGAATCCACCCAGATCCCATGGTATATCAAAGCCAATTTTAATTAACAATGATTTGTAATTTAGTAGTGATCATAAAGTAACACATATCATGCAACAACGAAGTATAACTCTCTTCCTATGCACCGGCATGTCATAAAAGAATAATTCATGCACACAAAGTAAAGGCCAATGCATAGTATAAACAGTTTCTTGCAATTTTATCATGTGGGAAACATAAAGAGGTGGAGATATAGTTCCTCTCTCATAATAATTGCAAGTAGGATCAGCAAGCACATGCATATTATATTCATCAAAATCATCATGTGTAATAGTAAAACGCAACCCATCAATATAATCCTTAATAAGTGCAAACTTCTCCGATATAGTGTAGTCGGGAGAATTCAAAAAGATAATAGGACCATCATGCATGGGTGCAATAGCAACAATTTCATGTTTAACATAAGGAACTATAGCAAGTTCATCTCCATAAGCATAATTTATATTGGCATCTTGGCCACAAGCATAGCAAGCATCATCAAAAAGGCATATTTCAAGAGAATCAACGGGGTCATAACAATCATCATAGCAATCATCCTTCGGTAAGCACGAAGGGAAATTAAACAATGTATGATTTGAAGAGTTACTATCATTAGAAGGTGGGCACGGGTAGCTAATCCGCTCTTCCTCCTTTTGTTCTCCGCTCTCCTCATCATCTTTTTCATCCAATGAGCTCACAGTTTCATCAATTTCATCTTCCATAGACTCCTGCAAAATATTAGTCTCTTCTTGGACAGTAGAGGAGACCTTGATATATGGTTTAACATAGGCATTAGAAGCATAATTCTCATAACAACATTCAAGTATGGAAATATTTCAGACTTGTAAAGAGTAGCATCATACTTTTCTATCAAAGAAGCAATTTCATAAGCACCCTTAAAAGCAACAAATTCTTTAATTTGTTGAACATCATAGTAATTATAAACACCCTTAGCATAAGAAGATACGATTCCATTATCACTAAACAAACATTGGTAGGGAAGGTGTTTCTTAGGGTCTTCGGAACAACAAGTATAATGATATATTTCGCATAAATTCCAAGCATAGCATTGCAAACAATGAATTTGATCCAGTAAACGTTTCCCTTTTTCAGATATACGGTGTCGCACATGACAAGCATGCTCATCTAAGGATTTGCCCTCAATTAAGCTAGCTGGGGTTTCAGCACGAACACATAGGGATCGAAGATGATCCAAGTAATAAGCTTCATGAGTGTGATAGATTTTGAGTGGTTATTCAACCATTGGTTCAGTAGGTAGAACTAATTTTTTTGGTATTTTGCGTTTCCTACCCATAACTAAAGATAGAAAACAACTAAGAACATCAAATAAAAATTACTTAGTGATAAAGCAAACAAGCACACACGAGAATATTCACCCCACGCTATTGCTCCCTGGCAAAAGCGCCAGAAAAAAGTCTTGATAACCCACAAGTATAGGGGATCGCAACAGTTTTCGATAAGTAAGAGTGTCGAACCCAACGAGGAGCTAAAGGTAGAACAAATATTCCCTCAAGTTCTATCGACCACCGATACAACTCTACGCACGCTTAACGTTCGCTTTACCTAGAACAAGTATGAAACTAGAAGTATTTTGTAGGTGTTGTTGAATAGGTTTGCAAGGTAATAAAGAGCGTGTAAATAAAAATTAGGGGTTGTTTAGATAAAGACACAACTAAGTTAGTTTTAGTAAAGAGCTTTTTGTTACGAGAAAGTTATTTGTCCCTAGGCAATCGATAACTAGACCGGTAATCATTATTGCAATTTTATTTGAGTGAGAGGCATAAGCTAACATACTTTCTCTACTTGGATCATATGCACTTATGATTGGAACTCTAGCAAGCATCCACAACTACTAAATATCATTAAGGTAAAACCCAACCATAGCATTAAAGTATCAAGTCCTCTTTATCCCATACGCAAACAACCTACTTACTCGGGTTTGTGCTTCTGTCACTCACGCCACCCACCATAAGAAAATTATGAACATATTGCAAACCCTACAACGGGGATCCCTCACGCTTGTGTGACATGGAGAGCACCATAGGACAGCACGAATAATAAAACATGCAACTCAAACCAATCACAATCATCAAATAACACATAGGACAAAACGGATCTACTCAAACATCATAGGATAGCCATACATCATTTGGAAATAATATATAGCGTTGAGCACCATGTTTCAGTAGAGATTACAGCGGGTAAAAGAGGGGTTACACCGCTGCATAGAGGGGGGAAGAGTTGGTGATGATGGAGGTGAAGTTGTTGGTGAAGATTGCGGTGATGATGATGGCCCCCGGTGGCACTCCGGTGCCACCGGAAGCGAGGGGGAGAGAGCCCCCCCCCTCCTTCTTATTCTTCCTTGACCTTCTCCCTAGATGGGAGAAGGGTTTCCCCTCTGGTCCATGCTCTCCATGGCGTGGGAGGGGCGAGAGCCCCTCCGAGATTGGATCTGTCTCTCTGTCTCTCTCTGTTTCTGTGTTCTCAGATTCTACCCTTTCACCGTTTCTTATATTCCCAGAGATCCGTAACTCCGATTGGGCTGAAATTTTAACATGATCTCTATCTGGATATTAGCTTTCTAGTGGTGAAATAAGGGCACCAACCGGCTTACGGGGTGGCCACAAGGGTCAGGAGCGCGCCCCCCTACCTCATGCCCCCCTTGGGAACCGTCTCGCGTGGATTTTTCTTCCCAAATTTTCCATATATTCCAAAAATAATCTCCGTCCATTTTTATCACGTTTGGACTCCGTTTGATATGGATTTTCTGTGAAACATAAAACATGCAACAAACAGAACTGGCACTGGGCACTAGATCAATATGTTAGTCCCAAAAATAGTATAAAAAGTTGCCAAAAGTATATAAAAGTTGTAGAATATTGGCATGGAACAATCAAAAATTATAGATACGACGGAGACATATCAACCCATATCTTCTCAAATCATCTGTGAAGGTCAGAAAATAACGATACCCGCCGCGAGCCTCAACACTCATCAGATTGCATACATCGGTATGTATTATTTCCAATAAGTCAGTTGCTTGTTCCATTGTTCCGGAGAATGGTGTTTTATTCATCTTGCCCACGAGGCATGGTTCACAAGCATCAAATGATTCATAATCAAGTGATTCCAAAAGCCCATCAGCATGGAGTTTCTTCATGCGCTTTACACCAATATGACCTAAACGACAGTGCCACATATAAGTCGCACTATCATTATTAACTTTGCATCTTTTGGCTTCAATATTATGAATATGTGTATCACTACGATAGAGATTCAATAAACCATTCACCTTGGGTGTATGACCTCAGAAGGTTTTATTCATGTAAACAGAATAACAATTATTCTTTGTCTTAAATGAATAACCGTATTGCAATAAACATGATCCAATCATATTATGCTCAACGCAAACACCAAATAACAATTATTTTAGGTTCAACACTAATCCCGAAGGTAAAGGGAGTGTGCGGTGGTGATCTTATCAACCTTGGAATCACTTCCAACTCACATCATCACTTCGCCCTTAACTAGTCTCTGTTTATTTTGCAACTCCCGTTTCGAGTTACTACTCTTAGAAACTGAACCAGTATCAAATACTGAGGGGTTGCTATAAACACTAGTAAAGTACACATCAATAACATGTATATCAAATATACCTTTGTTCACTTTGCCGTCCTTCTTATCCGCCAAGTATCTAGGGCAGTTCCACTTCCAGTGACCATTTCCTTTGCAGCAGAAGCACTCAGTTTCAGGCTTGGGTCTAGCTTTGAACTTCTTCATGGGAGTGGCAACTTGCTTGCCATTCTTCTTGAAGTTCCCTTTCTTTCCCTTGCCCTTTTACTTGAAACTAGTGGTCTTGTCAACCATCAACACTTGATGCTTTTCTTGATTTCTACCTTCGCTGATTTCAGCATCGTGAAGAGCTTGGGAATCATTTTTGTCATCTCTTACATATTATAGTTCATCACGAAGTTCCAGTAACTTGGTGATAGTGACTAGAGAACTCTCTCAATCACTATCTTATCTAGAAGATTAACTCCCACTTGATTCAAGTGGCTGTAGTACTCAGACAATCTGAGCACATGCTCACTGGTTGAGCTATTCTCCTCCATATTGTAGGCAAAACACTTGTCAGAGGTCTCATACCTCTCGACTCGGGCATGAGTCTGAAATACAAATTTTAGCTCTTGGAACATATTATATGCTCTGTGGCATTCAAAACATTTTTGAAGTCCCGGTTCTAAGTCATAAAGTATGGTGCACTAAACTATCAAGTAGTCATCATATCGAGCTTTGCCAAACGTTCATAACGTCTGCATCTGCTCCTGCAATAGGTCTGTCACCTAGCGGTGCATCAAGGACATAATTCTTCTGTGTAGCAATGAGGATAATCCTCAGATCACGGACCCAATCCGCATCATTGCTACTATCATCTTTCAACATAGTTTTTCTCTATGAACATATCAAAAATAAACGGGGAGCTACAACGCGAGCTATTGATCTACAACATAGTTATGCAAATACTATCATAACTAAGTTCATGATAAATTAAAGTTCAATTAATCATATTATGTAAGAACTCCCACTTAGATAGACATCCCTCTAGTCATCTAAATGGTCACGTGATCCAAATCAACTAAACCATGTCCGATTATCACGTGAGATGGAGTAGTTTTCAATGGTGAACATCACTATGTTGATCATATCTACTATATGATTCACGCTCGACATTTTGGTCTCCAGTGTTTCGAGGCCATATCTGCATATGCTAGGCTCGTCAAGTTTAACCCGAGTATTTTGCATGTGCAAAACTGGCTTGCACCCGTTATATGTGAACGTAGAGCTTATCACACCCGATCATCACGTGGTGTCTCGGCACGACGAACTGTCGCAATGGTGCATACTCAGGGAGAACACTTATACCTTGAAATTTAGTGAGAGATAATCTTATAATGCTACCGCCGAACTAAGCAAAATAAGATACATAAAGGATAAACATCACATGCAATCAAAATATGTGACATGATATGGCCATCATCATCTTGTGCCTTTGATCTCCATCTCCAAAACACCATCATGATCTTGATCGTCACCGGCCTGACACCATGATCTCCATCATCTTGATCTCTATCAACGTGTCGTCACATGGTCGTCTCACCAACTATTGCTTTCGCAACTATTGCTATCACATAGCGATAAAGTAAAGCAATTATATGGCACTTGCATCTTATGCAATAAAGAGACAACCATAAGGCTCCTGCCAGTTGCCGATAACTTTAACAAATCATGATCATCTCATACAACAATTTATATCTCATCATGTCTTGACCATATCACATCACAACATGCCCTGCAAAAACAAGTTAGACGTCCTCTACTTTGTTGTTGCAAGTTTTACATGGCTGCTATGGGCTGAGCAAGAACCGTTCTTACCTACGCATCAAAAACCACAATGCGGTATAGTGGTTGCTTTTTGATCTTTAGAAAGAACCCTGTTCATTAAATCTGATTCAACTAAAGTTGGGGAAACTGACACCCACCAGCCACCTGTGTGCAAAGCACGTCGGTAGAACCAGTCTCACGTAAGCATACGCGTAATGTCGGTCTAGGCCGCTTCATCCAACAATACCGCCGAATCAAGAAACAACTAGTGACGGCAAGCAATATGTATATACCCACGCCCACAACTCCTTTGTGTTCTACTCGTGCATATAACATCTACGCATAAACCTGGCTCGGATGCCATTGTTGGGGAACGCAGTAATTTTAAAAAAATTCCTACGCACACGCAAGATCATGGTGATGCATAGCAACGAGAGGGGAGAGTGTTGTCTATGTACCCTTGTAGACCGTAAGCGGAAGCGTTATGACAACGCGGTTGATGTAGTCATACGTCTTCAGGATCGACCGATCCTCGTACCGAACGTACGGCACCTCCGCGATCTGCACACGTTCGGCTCGGTGACGTCCCATGAACTCACGATCCAGTAGAGCTTCGGGGGAGAGCTTCGTCAGCACGACGGCGTGATGATGAAGTTACTGACGCAGGGTTTCATCTAAACACTGCAACGATATGACCGGCGTGGAATATGGTGGAGGGGGGCACCGCACACGGCCTGGAACAATCAACTTGTGTGTCTATGGGGTGCCCCCTCCCCCGTATATAAAGGAGGGAGGGAGGAAGAGGCCGGCCTAGGAGGAGGCGCGCGCCAAGGGGGGGGGCAATCCTACTCCAAATAGGTTTGCCCCCCCCTCCTATTCCTACTAGGAGAAGGAGGAAAGAGGAGGATGGGAGAAGGAAAGAGGGGGCCGACCCCCAAACCCTAAACCAATTTGGTTTGGGCCTTGGGGGGAACACCTTGCTTGCTGCCCTCTTGCTCCACTAGGGCCCAATAAGGCCCACAGACTCCCCGAGGGTTCCGGTAACCTCCCGGTACTCCGAAAAATACCCGATACACTCCGGAACCCTTCCGGTGTCCGAATATAACCTTCCAATATATCAATCTTTATGTCTCGACCATTTCGGGACTCCTCGTCATGTCCGTGATCACATCCAGGACTCCGAACTACCTTTGGTACACCAAAACACATAAACTCATAATACTGATCGCCACCGAACGTTAAGCGTGCGGACCCTTCGGGTTCGAGAACTATGTAGACATGACCGAGACTCATCTCTGGTCAATAACCAATAGCGGAACCTGGATGCTCATATTGGTTCCAACATATTCTACGAAGATCTTTATTGATCAAACCGCATAACAACATACATTTTTCCCTTTGTCATCGGTATGTTACTTGCCCGAGATTCGATCGTCGGTATCTCAATACCTAGTTCAATCTCGTTACCGTCAAGTTTCTTTACTCATTTAGTAATGCAACATCATGTAACTAACTCATTAGTTGCATTGCTTGCAAGGCTTATAGTGATGTGCATTGCCGAGAGGGCCCAGAGATACCTCTTCGATACACGGAGTGACAAATCCTAATCTCGATCTATGCCAACTCAACAAACACCATCAGAGACACCTGTAGAGCATCTTTATAGTCACTCAGTTACGTTGTGACGTTTGATAGCACACTAAGTGTTCCTCCGGTATCCAGGAGTTGCATAATCTCATAGTCATAGGAACATGTATAAGTTATGAAGAAAGCAATAGCAACAAACTAAACGATCATCGTGCTAAGCTAATGGATGGGTCAAGTCAATCACATCATTCTCTAATGATGTGATCCCGTTCATCAAATGACAACTCTTGTCCATGGCTAGGAAACTTAACCATCTTTGATTAACGAGCTAGTCAAGTAGAGGCATACTAGTGACACTCTATTTGTCTATGTATTCACACATGTACTAAGTTTCTGGTTAATACAATTCTAGCATGAATAATAAACATTTATCATGATATAAGGAAATATAAATATCAACTTTATTATTGCCTCTAGCGCATATTTCCTTCACATAAGTCATGCCAGAATTCACGAAAAAATCTGGCATGACCTTTGCTAAAAAAGGACATATCGAGCGCCTGAAATTTGCCGGAACAGAAATTAATCAACACTCCGGCAAAACATAGGCCACTATAGGAGGTGTAACCTGCAAACATGGCCGGCCACTTGGGCAAGCACATATCCTATTTGAGCAACACAACATATACATGTTTATATCTACATCATATGAGCATTCAAACTTGATGGAGTAGTTTTCCAATTTGAGCATTCAATAAGCAAAACCAAATCGTAAAATAAATTAGTATTCAAATTAGCATTCATTCAATAAGCAAAACTAAATCATCTCTTTCGTCCGTACATCGTCAAATATTATCACTAATAGATCTCGAATAGTATCATACATATAACATCACTAATACAGCTAAAACCATAGCGAACGACGGGTATCAGCACGGGCTGTGGACACCCAAAGAGAAGGAACCATCACAGGATCATAGCTCCAGTGAGATCCCTAAAGAACCTCCCAGGTATTCTAGAACCTGCCCTCCAACGCAACCATGTAGCGACAGACGTGCTCGTCCTCCTCGCTAACACGGTGACGTACCACCTCCGTGGGGTCCTCAAGCCTCCGCACCATCACTGGCCCACGCGACCGCCACCAAAGAAGGTTCGGGTCAACGACAGGCTGGCTCCTCACCAAGCTGCGCCCCCCGGAAGGTAGCACCTCCCAGTACCATCCCGGCTGAGCCCAGTCCCGGACATGGCTCCTCACCAAGCCCAGGCCTCCTCCACCGAGTCGACGACGAGGATGCGGGATAGGCATCGTCGACGTCGATGCAGGAATAATTGCTTTAACTAAAAAAATAACAACAAATGTGACACCTAAAACACCTAAATTCTATTAACTACACCTGATTAAAAACCTACATTTTGAACACGATTCGATCATAACTAGGGTTCATACTACATTATTCTAAGATTAAACACCTAAAATACCTAAATTAAATTAACAACATGGGGTGGCTGCTCTCACCTCGATCGAGGTTGGAGGGGGTCGGTGACGGGGACAACGACGGGGATGATGCAGGGGCTCCTTGATTTCTGCAAAAATAAAATATAAACAAAAACATTATTATCGTCATCTTAGGACTTAGTGAAACTCCATAAGCTACATTAAATTATTCTATTCAAATTTACTTATTCAAAATTTCTAAAAATTTCCTATTGTATTCAAAAGACCTGCATTTAATTATTTTTTTCAATTTCATATTTTATTCTATTCAAATTTACTTATTCAAAATTTCTAAAAATTTCCTATTCTATTCAAAAGACCTACATTTACTTATTATTTTCAAATTTTCTAAAAACAAAATATACTAAAAACCTACATTTACTAAAAACAAAAACCTACATTTAACAACTAAAACCTATTTACATAAAGGGGGAGGAGGAGGTGGGAGGAGGCCAGGAGGAGGAAGGAGGAGGAGGAGGGAGGAGGAGGGGAAGGAGGAGGGAGGAGGAGGAGAGAGCAGGAGAGGGAGGAGGGAGGAGGAGGAGGGGGCCGCCGGAGAGGGAGGAGGAGGGGGCCACCGGTGGAGAGGGAGGAGGAGGAGGGGGCCGCCGGCGCCGGGGAGGGAGGAGGAGGTGGGGGAGGAGGGGGAGGAGGAGGGAGGGATCGACCTTGGGGTGGAGGAGGAGGACGGCGATGACGGCGGCGGCGAGGGCGACGACGGAGGCGACAGAGACGATCGATGAGAGTGTGGGGGGAGAGATTGAGAGGACGTGCATGGGCTGGTTTGGATAAGGGCTTTTAGTGGTAACGCTGGTCCGTAAAAAGCAATGTTGCTAAAATAAGTAGTAGTAGCGCTTTCTTCCAATGAGCGCTACTAGTATCCCTAGCATACCCTGAAACGGTTTTTCAGTTTTAGTAGTAGTGCGTTTTACAGCTTCAGCGCTACTGCTATGCTCATATTAGCAGCGCTTCTACAGCCCAAGCACTACTGCTAAGTGGAAAAATATCTGGTGCACCGGAGCTTGGTGCACCGAACTCACATTGTGCTTTTAAAATGTTCAAAAAATTCTGCAGAAAAATTAGTATGCTCACACAACATCAATGTAGATTGTCATGAAATTTCAAGTCAAAATTCGAAACATAACTCAAAAAACAAAAATGTCAAATTCAACACTGAATAGTGTACATAACATAACTTGGGCTTTAGATTTAGCCCATTATCACATTGATGTCAAATTTGTCATTTCTATATCTCAAAAAATATTTTGAATTTGTATACAAATTTTTGTGACACCATACATTGATGTTGCGTTAACATGCTAGAATTTTTCAGATTTAAAAAAATATTCTATAGCATCCGGTGCACCGGTAGCAACACAAGTGCAGGTGCACCGGATACATTCCCAGTAGCAGCGACGCTTCGTCTGTAAAAGCGCTACTAGTAAGCTCCTGTGTATAAGCATTTCCCTAGTAGTGTACATACCCTTGTAGATCGCTAAGCGGAAGCGTTTATCAATGTGGTTGATGTAGTCATACACCTTCACGATCCGTCTCGATCAAGTACTGAACGTACGGCACCTCCGCGTTCAACACAGGTTCAACTCGATGACATCCTCGCCTTCTCGATCTAGCAAGAGAGGCAAAGTAGTAGATGAGTTCCGACAGCACGACAACGTGATAACAGTGGTGGTGAAACTATCCGCAGGGCTTCACCAAGCACAACGGACGTGGATGGAGGAGGAACTAGAACTAGAGGGAGAGGCGGCGCCGCACACGGCTTGGATCGTGGTGTGTGTTTTCCCTCTCCCTCCTCATATATATATAGGTGGAGGGGGAGGGGAGGCTGCCTAGGGAGCCCCCAAGGGTGGGCGGCGCCTGCCCTGGCCGCCCCCCCCCCCTTTTCTTCCTGGCGCTTGCGGGGGGAGGCGAGATGGGAGGCGCCCCCCTTTCTTTCTCTGCATGTGGAAGAGAAGGAAAGAGGGGGCTCTCCCTTCCTTCCCTAGGGTCGCCTACCATGAGGTGGGGGCGCGTCAGCCCCATGTGGGCTAGGGTGCTTTCCCTTGTTGGCCCTTTTGGCCCAATATGCTCTCGTGGTCTCCTGGAACCCCTTTCAGTGATCCGATAAATACCCGGTGCAATCTGAAACCTTTTCGGAGACCAAATACTATCATCCTATATATCAATCTTATCCCCGGACCATTCCGGAGCTCCTCGCCATGTCCGTGATCTTATCTGGTACTCCGAATAACATTCGGTCACCAGTTCACATAACTCATATAATACTATATCGTCAACGAACGTTAAGCGTGCGGACCCTATAGGTTCGAGAATTATGTAGACATGACCGAGATGCTTATCCGGTCAATAACCAATAGCGGGACCTGGATTCCCATATTAGTTCCTACATATTCTACAAAGATCTTTATCGGTCAAACCTTTATGACAACATGTGTAGTTCCCTTTGTCTGTCGTATGTTACTTTCCCGAGATTCGATCGGCGGTATCTCTATACCTAGTTCAATCTCGTCACCGACGAGTCTCTTTACTCGTTCTGTAATACATCACATTGCAACTAACTCCTTAGTCACTTTGCTTGCAAACCTCTTGTGATGTGTATTAATGAGAGGGCCCAGGGATACCTCTCTGTCATGCGGAGTGACAAATCCCAATCTCGATTCACGCCAACTCAACAAACACCTTCGGAGATACCTGTAGAGCACCTTTATGATCACCTAGTTACGTTATGATGTTTGATAGCACACAAGGTATTCCTTCGGTACCCGGGAGTTGTATGATCTCATGGTCGAAGGAATATGTATTTGACATTAAGAAAACAGTAGCAATAAACTGAACGATCATATGCTATGCTAACGGATGGCTCTTGTTCATCACATCATTCTCCTAATGATGTGATTCCGTTATCAGGTGACAACACATGTCTATGGTTAGGAAACCTTAACCATCTTTTGATCAACGATCTAGTCTAGTAGAGGCTCACTAGCGACACGGTATTGATTTATGTATTTAAGTTTCCGGACAATACAATTCTAGTGTGAATAATAAACCTTTATCATGATCAAGGAAATATAATAATAACCACTTTATTATTGCCTCTAGGCCATATTTCCAACAAAATAATACCAGGCTCCTCTTCTAGTCTTAGTCCCAACAGCACCGCAAAAGCCTCCATCATTGGTGCGTCAAGCACATGAAGCGACTCGTCACATCTCTTAAAATTGCTCCACGCGCGCCTGCACCTGAGAAGTGAGTGAAAACCTCCTCATTCCGTGCACATGCGACATTATCAATGAGATAACTAACCCCACATGGGGCATCTTCATACTTAGCATAGATGGGCCTCAATTTATAATCAACTGCCTTGTCCTTGGCACAACTAAAGATTGGGTCACTTGTTGCACTTTTTTTAACATTATTTTTGCAATTTCTCTTGTGATAAAACAAACCATCAAACAATCTTTGCAACTTTTGTAGTGATTTCTTACTAGCTTCATTCAATTAATTCCTTCTGCTCCTCATTGAGTTTGACGCCCTTACTTATCGAAAAGTCTACGATAAATTCCGTACACTTGTGTGTTATCAAGTACAGACCCATTAGTTTGTGTAATGTTCTGTAGAAGGTATGACAACCAGTTATCTCCAAAGATACTTTTTTCCTTTCCGTCACCAACACGTTTTATAATTCCAAGCTTCAAATCATCATGTCCTTAAGATAATGATTGTCGCACGGTAGACGTTCTCAGACCCAACACAGCATGTGAGATAGAGCTTTCTAGGAAATACACAACCTTCAAGTTGTGCACACTTAAGTACATTGTCGTAGTTAGGACCCGCCAAGTCTCGATCAAGCAATTGCAAATTGAACAACTCAATGTCAGTAATCCCTAATCATCCATCCTGTTTTGGCTTTGTCATGTTCTCCCATGACAGCCATGATATTTTCCGTTCACCTTTATTAACCCCTCACCCCATCAGAATTTCCACAGTAAGGAGTATGTTGGCTTAGACCTCGAGGTAACTTAAAACACGCGATCGAGTATGTATGAACTTCCCGAGATACTGATTTGGTGAGAATTTCTTTCCCGATGGCAGACAGTGCTCGCTCCAACCATCATCTCACTCTTGCCCAGACTCTGTATTTGCGATACTTAAATCTACCATTATTTGATCACCCAAAAGGATGGAGGGAACCCAAGGTATCTTTTAGTTAAAGAATCATTGGCCACATTCATAATTGTTTTCATATGATCACGAAACGGTGCTAGAGCAACCCTTCCAAAAAAGACTGAATAACTATCTAAATTAACTCGCTATCTCAAGGCTTGGTAGTAGTCTCTCTAAGGATCGGTTTGATGTAAGCAGCTACCTCCTCACTTATGAAAAAAATGTCATCTGCAAAGAGCAAATGATTCACATGGGGCCTAGCTGCAACCTGGATTCCCACAAACTCAAGGGAAAAATAAATTTACGTACATTTTTTAGATTCATGAACATTTTCTAAAATTTACCCATATTTTCTAAAATTAAGAACTTTTTAATCTGTGAACATTTTTTATAGCTAGAATAATTTAACTTTTTGTACGCTTTCAAAATTTATGAACATTTTTTTATGATTCATAAGCATTTTTAAATTCCGTTTTTTCGAAATTCATGATTTTTTTATGATTTGATTGAATCTTTTGAAATTTTGTAACATATCTTAAAGTTCATCATCATTTTTCAGTTCCGTGAATATTTTTTAAAACTCCCAAACATATTTTGTAATGCTGAATTTTTTTAAATTTATAAGAACAAATAATACACAAACATTTTAAATTTTTCATATTTTTTCTCAAAACTTCTAAAACATTTTTAGTTCACACACATTTTGTGTTGGTGCCAAACGTGAAGTGTTAGATGGGGAGTGGCTGATTTAGGCAACACGATAAGGGTGCATAGCTCGCTTATAGGACGTGAGTGCTATATCTCGCATCCAGCGAGACCTACGGTTCTCTCTCTAACAGGGTCTCCAATACTTGTGCAGGCCCATTCGCGCAGAACGGAAAAAAAGAGGAGTAAAAAAAAGCGAGTAGGGGATTAGAACCCTGGTCACCTGGTTGAGGGAGAGCACGGCTAGCCACTCGGTTTCGCTGGGATTTGTGACAGAGTTGTAGCACGGGTATAGTTAGTCGAAACATGCTGGGTTTTGCACCGTTCCTTCTCCGTTTTTTTTTCTGTTTTTTTTGTTTTGTTCTGGTTTTCATTCGATTTTTTCTTTACTTTTGTTCGTTTTTTCTTTGGTTTTATTTATTTATGTATTTATTTTTTCGTTTTATTTAGTTTCTTATCTTTTTTTCTTCTCGGTTTTCTCATTTTCTTCCGTGTTGTTTGTTTTTTTTCCTATTTCTGTTCTTTTTTTCTACATTTCTTCATTTTTGTTCCTTTTTCATCTCTTTATTTGGTTTCCAATTTTTTGCCGTTTCCTTTTGTTTCTTTCTGTTTTATCTTCTCCGCTTTAGTATTGTTTTCGTTTTCGTATTTTTCCTATATTTGTTTCTTTGGTTTTATTTGTCATTCTTTTGGTTTATTTTGTTTCCTTTTCAGTTTTCATTTTTTTGGTTTTCATTGTTTTTTGTTTTCATTCTACCTTTTCGCATATGTCAAATATTTTTTTCTAATACAAGGTTAAAAAAAATTTAATACAAGTTTAACATTTTTAATACATGGTCAACATTTTTATTATACACATTTTAAATAGTTGATCATTATTTTTTAAATACAATATGAAAAATTTTCTATGCGCATTTAACACTTTTTCAAATGCTTGACTAATATTAATATTTTTTGAACTCATAGTCAACATTTTTTCTATATACATTTTAAATGTTCGGAAGCTTGATTAACATTTTTCAAACACGTGTTCGACATTTTCAAATGTTTGATTAATACTTTTTATATACATTATAAAAAATCAAAAAATTATAGTTGGTGAACATGTTTCTATATGAGGTTAACAAATTTCAAATGCTTGATCAACATTTTTAAAATATGTTTAAAAAAATTTAAATACATGATCAAAAAATTTGTATATACAAATTTCAAAGGCGGGCTCGCGTTAAGCTAAAAGGAAGGAAACTATCGCTGAATGGTGTACAGTAGTTGGGCCGGCCCAATTTGGAGCACAGTTAAACGAAAAAAGGGAATGGTAAAATGGGAGAAACAGTGATCAATCTCCCGTCTGCTGGGAGAGGCTGGCAACGATAGCCACTGCGCCCATGTTTTGCATTCGATAAGTTGTTGGTGCAATGTGCACCTAAGGCAAACGATGCCGGTTTTCCATGTTTTTCATGCTTTTTCTCTTTTTTTTTCTTTTGTTCTTTGACAGGTTTTTCTTCATTTTTTGATTGATTTTCTTTTTTCTTCTCCATTTTCCGTTAGATTTTATTCTTAATTTCATTTTTTTTCATTTTCTTTTTTCCTTCGGTTTCTTTTGTTTCTTTTTTTCGGTTTTCATTTTTTTGGTTTTTCTTTGTCTTTTCGTTTTCATTCTACATTCTTATATACATGATCAACTTTTTTTTAAATACTTCTTCAACATTGTTGGAATACTTGTTCAACATTTTCTCAAATACCTGTTCAACATTTTTATATACATGATTAACATTTTTTCAAATACTTTTCCAATATTTTTTCAATTACTTGTTCAACAGTTTTCAAATACATTCAACGTTTTACAAAAACTTGTTCAACGTTTTTTATATACATAATCAATATTTTTCAAGTAGTTGTTCAACATTTTTCAAATACTTGTTTAACATTTTTATATGCATGATCAACATTTTTTCAAATAGTTGTTCTACATTTTTCAAATACTTGTCAACACTTTCTGAATACTTGTTCAACATTTTTTAAATATTTTTTGAAGAACTTTTTTGTAGTATATATATTTAGAATATTTTAAAGAAAAAAGGTACAAAAATAAAAGCAAAAAATGAAAACATATTTTTTTTAGGATCAACACGCTTTATTCAATATTCAATGTTCAAGGGGATACAAAGATGTTCTGGTGGTGAAACCAGCCGTACATGACAGACTGTAAGGATGTTGCCATCTTTGCTAATCTATGGGGTTCCCCATTGTTCTCGCGTTGTTCATGACTAAAAGAGCACGATTGAAACAATCCCGCCCGCACCTGGATTTCCTTCAAAATAGTTCTGTAAGGACGAAGGTGAGTTCATACTTGAAGCTCCTTCACGACTCTCAGACAGTCGGATGCGACACTTAAGTTATTAACATGAAAAAACATAAATAAAACAGGAAAATAGTCTGTGGTCTCACGCGCTCATGGGCCGGCCCACCTCGCTCGCCCCTTCAGGGAGTCCGAAGCCAGACTCGCTGAAGGCGATATATAGACATGTGCCTAATTGCAAGCTGTAGGCAGCCATCGCTTGAAGATAGCTAGTAGTGGACCAGCTCAAGTTTTTCGCCACAGTCATTCGTTTGGTACGGTCGTTCATTGTTCTTTTTTTTCTTTTATAACCTTTACTTATATGAAATGAAAAATATCGTATTTACTTCAAAAAAGTTAAAATCGAGAATTTCAAAGATGTTAACATAGTGTAAATATTTTGTTAGCATAACTTAAAAAATGTTAATAGTTTTTGAAACAATGTTTGTGAAAAAAATGTTCATGCGTTTCGTAAACATGTACATGAACTACTTCTAAAAAAGTTCATATAATGCAAAAAATATGCATAAAAATGTTTCGGACATATAAGAAAAATGAATGATGCATTTGAAAAAAGAAGACATCAAAACAATGGGTATAGAGAAATACGTTCAAAAAATGTTAAACATGTACAATTTTTTTTGGATGTATACAATGTGTACAGAAACAATAGACATCAAACATATATTTGAAAAATGTTAAACATATATTAAAAATATTTTTGACATACACGAAAAATGTACAATGTGCAAGAAAAATGTAGGGATGTATTGAAAGTGAAAAGGTAAAAAAAACAAAGAAAACCTAGAAAAAACCCGATGAACACCAGCAAAGAAACGGAAAAGAAAAGCAACAAACAGAAGAAAAACAAAGAAAACCGAAAACAAGAAAGAGAAACCAATTTTAACGAATTAAATAAAAAAATAATGAAAACTTGTGAGAAAACAAAGTAAACTGAAGTATAACAAAGAAAAAAAGAAGATTATAGAAAACCGGTGAAGAAATAGAAAATCAAAGAAAAAGTAGAAGAGAACGAAAATAAAGAAAGAAAAGAACAAGAGAGCAACTAATCAAGGAATACCCCTTGTGGTTGCCCTGCAAGGATCACTTTGGTGGGCTAGGAGTGTGCCACTTGGCGCGCTCTCAGCCGTCGGCACATGTAGCATGCTCAGCCCTCCCTTAGGATCTTGTTTTATTTTTCTGTACGCGTTCACAGGTTTTAGATGTTTTTTTTCAGGTTTTCACTTCTCGCCCGGTTTTGCCTAGTTTTTTGAGGAAAAAAATTGAACTTTGTTTTGCGCAAAAACGTACGTTTTTTGTATTCCATGGTATGTGCAAATTTTCTTTCCATAAAGGCACAGATTTTCTTCTGCGACTCTCAGAATGAAACAACGTGTTTTCGTGGCACAAATTTGTTTCCACAAGGTTCCTCCCAAAAAGGATAAAAAATGTGTTTTTTTTCTTCAGTGAGAAATACAAATTTGCTTCTCGTGGACACACAGATTTGCTTCAGCGAGATGGACAATAGTTTCTCGAAAGGAAAAAAGTGAAAAAGTGTGCTTCCTGCTCGGTTTTCTTTCTTGTTGTTTTTTAGTGAAAAGAAAAAATTCATCGAAACTTGTTAACATGGGATCTAATTTTGAAGATCTCAATGTGAGAAATCCAATTGTGAAAACGGTTCAGGACTTGGACGCACGTTTTAAGATATTTTTTAAATAATAAATTTAAAAAAAGAGAAACTCCCAGATTGCGACAAGTGACGCACATACAATGTGCCACTTGTCAATCCATGAGAAGGCGGGAGAGACCTTTGCAAATGGTACCCCTTAATTAGTGATCTCAAAAGAACAATCAAACAGACAAACACACAACTGAGAATACTGGACCGACCCATATGCGTGGGCGCTATAAGCAAGATATAGCTCCCACGGCGTGATAGTGGGGTGCGCGTTACATGAGTTCCTAACCGGCGTCCGATCGCAGAAATGGTACTCGCACAAATTCAAAAAGAAACCACTAATTCAAAAAAAAGTTTATTGATTTTGAAAAAAGTTCACGAATTTTTAGAAAAAAAATCATGAATTTGGAAAAAAATGCGAGTTTGAAAAAATTCATTGATTTTGAAAAAAATCATCAAATTTGAAAGAAGTTCGTGCACTTTGATTTTTTTCTAAAAGTGAAGAAAAAGTAAAAATATTAAATAAATAAACAGATAGATAAAGAATAAACCAAACAAAACCAGTCAAAAAAACAAATTGAAAAAGAAAAAAACCGGCTGGGGGATGGAAGATTCCTTTGGGCCGGCCCTAGATCGAATAGGAAATGCTGCGTGTTACACGCTATAGGAGCTCTACTCTTATTATATTTTGAGGGGTGAAACCAGGTTTTAGTGCTCACAATTCACATCTAGTGGGATACAAAATTGATCATGGGGTTCCAACCACCAGAGATGTGGGCCCTAATCTAGGGAATGAGAAAACTTGGCTAGTATATCGGCTTCATAATTCGGAGCCCTACTTTCATAAATAAATTTACAAGTGAATCCTACTGCTCGGGCCTTAATCTCTGTAATGATAGGTCCATGTAAACCACTCGTTCCATATTATTATTGTACCGAAGACAGTCAATTTGTGACATCTGTCCACTATTTCTGTTGTGCTTACACAGTTTACCACCCCGGCAATTAGAAACAAAGCATCACATCTTGGTAGTTCTGTAGTCTGAGCAGCGTCATACCTTGTTTGCAGAGCAGGACATCTTTACCCCGTGTCCCCTGTCAATGTTATAGCTGCGAGAATTTAACTGTTGCAGATTGAGGTGATGTACCTTTATCATGAGTTTCTACTGTAGCGGCGTCATCTATATTGGATTTGATGTAGATCCTCAACTAATCGAACAGTTTTGAATCCAAACGAATACACGTTTGTAAATGAGTTGAGCTTAGCCAAGTCAGAGCATCTCTAGCAGACCCCTTATATCGCGTCGAACTGTAAAATAACCGCCGGTTTATACTTTTGCGTGAAAAAAGTGGCCGAACAGATAACGTATCGCACTGCGGTCTTTAAAAATTTGGCAGGGCGCGGCAAATTCTTCACCTCAACCTTTAGAAACACGGGATGTGAGACCGACCCGAGGGTGACCCCTATCGCTAGCGAGATTTGACGGGAGGGACATTTCTGCGGGGCAGTTCCCGCTCTCCCTTCGCTCCGCCGTTATTGATCTTCCGTCGCCCGCTTTGGACCACCTTCCACGGCTCTGTAGAGTTGAAACACAGGGTTTAGGGTTTTGCGTGGGATGGTTGACATCCAGCCTCACGTCTCAATATATAGATGATCACAATTACAATTACATACGTATACAAATACGTGTACAGGGACAATATACTAGACCCTACTTTACATGCCCCCTCAATCTGAACTACATACAAGTTTCATATTGGTTCTAAAGCTGTCTAGCATCTGTCTAGTAGCGGGTTTAGTAAATACATCCGCTAACTGATCATCTATAGAAATAAACCCGACTTCCAGTTCACAAGCAGCTACTCGTTCTCTCACAAAATGGAAATCAATCTCAATGTGTTTAGTCCGAGCATGAAACACTGGATTCGCCGTCAGATAAGTTGCCCCTAAGTTATCACACCACAATATAGGAGTGCGCTGCTATGGGACTCCAAGTTCTGTGAGAACTGAGTCTATCCAAATGGCTTCAGCTGCGCCATTTGCCAATGTCTTATACTCTGCCTCGATGCTTGACCTCGAGACTGTGGATTGCTTCTTCGAGCTCCAAGATACAAGATTGGGTCCAACAAATATAGCAAAACCACCAGTAGAGCGCCTATCATCAACACAGCATGCCCAGTCTGCATCGGTGAATATACTCACTCTAGTAAATCTGGACTTACGAATCCGTAGTCCCATGTCTAGCGTACCTTTGACATATCTCAGAATACGCTTGACTGCTTCCCAATGATCCTCCGTTGGCTGAGACAGGAACTGACACACGAGTGAGGGTCAAATACTGAAGTGCTCCAACCACACTGCGATACCGAAAGGGGTCATCTCTACCCAGTAGTGCACCACTATGACGTGAGAGACTCTTGGATGTAGCAAGCGGAGTGGAAGTGGCCTTGCAGTTCTCCATGTTGACGCGATGAAGAAGGTCCAAAGCATACTTTTTCTGCGTCAAGGTCATGCCCCGTGAATGAAAGGACGCTTCCAAACCAAGAAAGTACTCAAGGCGAACCAAATCTTTGATGGGAAAGCTAGCAGACAACGACTGCACAAGACGATCCACCACGGCGGGGGTAGAGCGAGCAATCACAATATCATCAATGTACACCAGCATGTATATCTATATAGCACCCTGAGAGAAGATGAATAGAGATGCATCTGATCGGGAGACAACAAAACTGAGCTGTGAAAGGCGCTGACTCAAACGAGCATACCAGGCACGGGGCGACTGCTTGAGACCATAAATAGACCGCTGAAGTTTGCAGACATGAGAGGGTTACGTGGCATCCTCGAACCCGGGTGGCTGCTGCATATACACATCTTCGGCCAAGAACCCATGTAAAAAGGCATTGCTCACATCAATCTGTCGAGGCTCCAACCACGAGACACAACAAGAGACAAAACCAAGCGAACTGTGGCAGGCTTCACCACCGGGCTAAATGTATCTCCATAGTCAACCCCATGCTGTTGAGTGAAACCGCGAGCAACAAGATGAGCTTTGTGCTTATCAACAGACCCATCCGGACGATACTTGGTTTTGAAAATCCATTTGCAGCTCACAATATTAACACCAGGTGGCCGAGGCACCAACACCCGGGTGTTAGTTTGACGGAGAGCAGCAAACTCCTCGGACATGGCAGCACGCCAGGCAGGTTCACCCAGAGCATCACGATGGGAAACTTGTGCGGAGAAGAAGGCACGGCGGCGAGAGTCATACCGAACCGGGCCATCAGTGTAAGACTTCTCCTTGCGCGTATGATCACGATGGCGTGTAATCATAGCATGCGCCGGAGCTGCACCGCCGGTAGGAGAAGACGGCGGCGACGAGGGCTCGTCCGAGGGTGTCGCGACTGAGGAGACCTCAGCAAGAGGTGACATGGGCCGAGAGACGACGGTGGGCTGGACCAGCCCAGGCGAAGGGGGCGGCCCGGGCGAGGGTGGCGACCTAGACACGACGGGCGAGGGTGGCGACCCAGCCGCATCCGCGGTCGCGCCATCTGGCAAGGCAGCCGCGCCTGCCTCGGGCGGCGGGATATGCACGTCGTGAGCATGCATGTCGGGCTCATCAGGAGGCGGCGGAGCAGCAACATGTACCTGAGGAGAACTCAAAGCAATAGCACCTGCAGAGGACAAGTTAGGTGACAAATAGGACAAGTCATATTTACGCACATGGACATCCGAAACCGGTTCATCAGAGGGAAAAGTGAGGGCGTGTTCAAGAGAAGCAGGATCAACCGAGACGCCGGGTTGGGAGTAAGGAAACACAGTCTCGTTGAAAACAACATCACGAGAGATGTATATCCGACCGGAGGTATGGTCAAGACACTTATGGCCCTTGTGCAAAGGACTATAGCCAAGGAAGGCACACATATTGGAACGAAACTCAAGCTTGTGAGCATTGTACTTGCGGAGACTAGGCCAACAAGCACACCCAAAAATCCGAAGGAAGGAGTAGTTGGGCTGAACATGAAACAGACGGAACAGAGGTGTGTCCTTGTTGAGAATCGGAGTGGGCATACAGTTGATGAGGTAACATGCCGTAAGAAAAGCCTCATCCCAAAACCGAAATGGAAGAGAGGAGTGCGCAAGCAAGGCAAGGCCGGTCTTGACCAAATGTCAGTGTTTGTGCTCGGCAATACCATTCTGCTGAGAGGTATGTGGACATGACACTCGGTGAGAGATGCCCGTGCGTTGAAAGTAGCGATGGAGTTTGTGGTATTCACCACCCCAGTCGGACTGAACGGCCTTGATGTTATAATCCAGAAGGCATTCGACATGAGCCTGAAAGTTGTAGAAAACTTGCTCAATATCAGACTTGTGTTTGTTGGGGATCGTAGCAGAAATTTAAAGTTTTCTACGCATCACCAAGATCAATCTATGGAGTAATCTAGCAACGAGGGGAAGGAGAGTGCATCTACATACCCTTGTAGATCGCTAAGCGGAAGCGTTCAAGTGAACGGGGTTTATGGAGTCGTACTCGTCGTGATCCAAATCACCGATGATCCTAGCGCCGAACGGACGGCACCTCCGCGTTCAACACACGTACGGTTGGGAGACGTATCCTCCTTCTTGATCCAGCAAGGCGAGAGGAGAAGTAGAGGGAAAACTCCGACAGCACGACGGCGTGGTGGTGATGGAGCTCGTGGTTCTCCGGCAGGGCTTCGCCAAGCACTACGGAGGAGGATGAGGTGTTGGAGGAGGAAGAGGGCTGCGCCAGGGGAAGAGTGCGGCTGCCCTCTCTCTCCCTCACTATATATAGGGGGAAGGGAGGAGGGGGAGGCGCCCTAGGGTTCCCTAGGGGAGGGGCGGCGGCCACAGGGGAAACCCTAGATGGGTTTGGGCGCCCCCACCCCTTAGGAAACTTGCCCCCCAAGCCGGGAGGGGCGGCTGCCCTAGGGGTGGCGCCCCCACCTCTCCTGGTTACGTGAGATGGGGTGGGAGGGGCTCTCAGCCCCTCAGTGGGCTGATGTGCCCTCTCCCCTTGGCCCATAAGGCCCCCAACGCTTGCCGGGGCCCCCGAAACCCCTTTCGGACACGCTGGTCATCACCTGGTACCTCCGGAACAATTCCGGACTCCAATACCCTTCGTCCAATATACCGATCTTCACCTCCGGACCATTCCGGAGCTCCTCGTCATGTCCGGGATCTCATCCGGGACTCCGATAACTTTCGGTAACCACATACTATTTCCCATAACAACTCTAGCGTCACCGAACCTTAAGTGTGTAGACCCTACGGGTTCGGGAACCATGCAGACATGACCGAGACAACTCTCCGGCCAATAACCAACAGCGGGATCTGGATACCCATGTTGGCTCCCACATGTTCCACGATGATCTCATCGGATGAACCATGATGTCGAGGATTCAATCAATCCGGTATTCAATTCCCTTTGTCCAGCGGTATTGTACTTGCCCGAGATTCGATCGTCGGTATCCCGATACCTTGTTCAATCTCGTTACCGGCAAGTCTCTTTACTCATTCCGTAACACATCATCCCGTGATCAACTCCTTGGTCACATTGTGCACATTATGATGATGTCCTACCGAGTGGGCCCAGAGATACCTCTCCGTTTACACGGAGTGACAAATCCCAGTCTCGATTCGTGCCAACCCAACAGACACTTTCGCAGATACCTGTAGTGTACCTTTATAGCCACCCAGTTACGTTGTGACGTTTGGCACACCCAAAGCACTCCTACGGTATCCGGGAGTTGCACAATCTCATGGTCTAAGGAAATGATACTTGACATTAGAAAAGCTTTAGCAAACGAATGACATGATCTTGTGCTACGCTTAGGATTGGGTCTTGTCCATCACATCATTCTCCCTATGATGTGATCCCGTTATCAACGACATCCAATGTCCATGGTCAGGAAATCGTAACCATCTGATCAACGAGCTAGTCAACTAGAGGCTTACTAGGGACATGGTGTTGTCTATGTATCCACACATGTATCTGAGTTTCCTATCAATACAATTCTAGCATGGATAATAAACGATTATCATGAACAATGAAATATAATAATAATAACTAATTTATTATTGCCTCTAGGGCATATTTCCAACAGTGTTTAAGCAAATAAATCCAGGTGAAGCGCGTGTAGTCATCAATAAAACTAACATAATACTTGTACCCTGCCGACGAAGCAAGAGCATGACCCCAAACATCTGAATGTATTAATTCAAGAGGTACAATAGTGATATGAAATGAAGTAGAATAAGGTAGTTGATGACTCTTAGCACGCTGACAGACATCACAAACTAATGATGAATTATCTGAACTAGAGCACGGAAGTTCATGACTTCGAACAATGGAAGTGACCACATTATTTGTAGGATGACCAAGACGTTGATGCCATTGCGACGACGAAACTCGAACACCGGAGGAGGCACGGTGAGACGATGAAGATGACGCACGAGCGAAGGGGACCGGATAGACCCCCCCCCCCCCCCCCCCCGTAACTTCTACCGTGAAGGATGACGCGCCTAGTTGCTTTGTCCTTAACAAGGAAAAAACGACGGTGAAATTCAACAAACACGTCATTATCACAAAGAAGACGATAAACAGAGAGAAGATGTTGGCTGATGTGTGGAACATGAAGGATGTTACACAGTTTAAGAGATGAACCGGGTAAACGCGAATGACCAATGTGTGAAATAGACAAACATTCACCATTGGCCACATGAACCTGATCCTAGCCGTCATAGCGCTCGTGAACCTGGAGGTGCTCAAGATCATTAGTCAAGTGATCCATAGCCCCGGTATCCAGCACCCAAGGAAAGTCGACGGTGTTGGTGGAGGCCAAGTTGGCGGAGCGGGAGTTGTGATCCTGATCATAGCGCTTGCGGCAGTCGTCGACTTCATGGCCCCAGTTCTTGCAAATTTGGCATCGGGGACGCCAGCGGTTGTGACGCCCACGTCCTCTGCCGTTGTTGCCGGCGTTGCCCCTCCACCTTGCCGGCCATTGCCGACATAACCAGCGTTGCGGTCTCGGCCGCCGGTGTTGCCGCCATTACCGCCCTGGTAGCTCTGCCCTGGCTGGCCATGTCCATCAGCCGGGCGCCCCCCCTTGGGAGGGATAGGGATCGGAGTAGGGCGCGCGTCCGCCCGCGCCGTACGAACCCGCACGGGTCATGGCGTTCGTGGAGGGAGACCACCCCTCCACCGCACTCTGCTATGCCTGCAGCGCCTTGAAGGACAAAACCAATGAGTAAAAACTGGAGTAGGGCATGGGTGCGTTACTCACATCCAAGGAGGCGGTGATGGAGTTGTAGGCAGAGCCAAGGCCGGTGAGGATGTGATCGATAAGCTCATCATCGCGGATCGGAGAGCCAGCGGCGGCCATAGTGTCGGCCAGGGCCTTCATCTTGTGCATGTATTCTGCGGCAGACAAATCATCCTTCCTCAGTGACTGAAGTTTCCGCCGGATGTGACGGACATTGGCGCGGCTCTGGGCGCCGAACATGGCAGCAACGACTGTCCACACTGCATGCACCGACTCGCAGCCAATGAATTGGCATGCAATATCCTCACACCATGGAGGTGAGAAGAAGCCCCTTGATGCGCTGGTCTTGAAACCACCATTAGTGGTACTCCGGGTTGGCGACGGTAGTGGCAGCATCGCCGGTGCCGACAACGAGTGTTTTGGCCGATGCCGCCTTGGTGCCATCAAGGTGTCCGTGAAGGTTGGCACCGGCAAGAACGGTGCTGGTGATGCCCCCCCCAGAGCATGAAGTTGTGGCAACCGAGGCGGACGGAGATCATCGGGACGGTGCGGCAGGGATCGTGGCGACGGGGGAAGAGACGAGGGCGCCGACAGTTTGGCCGACGGGCATAGCAGAGGATGACATCGCAACGGTTGCGCGGATGGAGCAGCGCAGTGGCAGCGGAGCAAGACGCGGCGGCAGCGCGGAAGATGGCACGCAAGGCAGTAGCGGGTGGATAGCACGCGCGACAGCAGCGATCGGAAGTGCGGCGGCTACGCGGAGAGAGGATCGGGCGGCGGCGGCCCGACCTGGCTGATACCAAGTTGAAACACAGGGTTTAGGGTTTTGCTTGGGATGGTTGACATCCAGCCTCACGTCTTAATATATAGATGATCACAATTACAATTACATATGTATACAAATACGTGTACAAGGACAATATACTAGACCCTACTTTACATGTAGTAATGCCATGGACGCCTCCCAACCGTCGTCCCTCACCTTGGAAGTCATGGACGCGCTAACTCCTCAAGCAGATCTCGTCGCGTGCTGTGTCGTGCCCGTCGCCGTTCAAGTCTCCACCACCCATCCCCGCAAGCGCTGGGGAAACATCGTCGTCCAGAGCTGCGCTCCCGCAAGCACTGTCGGGAAGGCACACCCGCCCGCCGCCGCCTCCGCCGCGAATCCGGTGCAGGCCGTCCCCACCCCGCTGGTGAAGATGCGCAAGGTGGCGGGGGTGAAACGCAAGAAGGCGGCCACAAAATGTAATACGAGCACCGCGCGACCACCTCCTTCGATCGCCACCCCAAGAGCTTCCCCTAGGACGCCCGCCGTCGCCGCCACTCCCGAGGTGTTCGGTGAAATGGGCGCAAGGTATGGAAATTTGATTTTCTTTTAGTTGTTTTAACTTTTCGCCATTGCGATTGTTCGTGACTTGTGGAGCGAAGTTGTAGTGCCGATTTGCATGATGCGATTGCCAAGTTTGTGCATGTGTTGGACAACAACGCCGTCGACATTGATCAAGCCCCGATCGGTGATTACAACTACAATGAGATGGATGGTGGTGTGCACGGTCACGGTGAGGAAGAAGATGAGGTGGAGGTGATTGGGGAGGGGGTGTTCGACCAAGCGCAAGCAAAATTGCGCGTGAGATCGAAGAACTACACACAATTAGAAGATCAAGGCTTGATCAAGGCTTGGGAATCCGCGTCTCTTGATGCGTGCACTAGCACTGACCAAACCGCTAAGCGATATTGGCAAAGGATAGACGATCAGTTCTTCCGAATGATGGCAAAGTATCCCTCAAGGACGCCACGCCTATAGGTCACTCCAAGGTCGTTGGGATGTCATCAAGCTGATTTGCAGCCGTTGGAGTGGTTATGTGATGCCCCAAGACTGGAGCTTCAGTTGCCTTCCATAGGTTCCGGGTTTCTCCGCGTGTTTCATTTTTGCTTGCTCCTTTTATTTTTGCATTGCATCATGTCATCATGTCATAAATCTTTTGCATCTCACTGAAATAAATTGCATAGATCGTTGATCTATTTAAATCGAGGGAACTCACATGGTGGTTTCTCTTTAAAACATACCCTCCCAATATCTAGGGGGCTATTATAAAGTATTCCATTAATTTGGAATTATCTGCAACCCACTTGCATGTTAAATCTTTGACCTTTCCTTCTTCCGATTTTCGACTCTCAAACTTTGTCGATAATTCTTTTACCTTTTCCGGAGCTCTACCAAAATTCCCAACATTTTTGGACCTATCGAATACCCGCTTCCTTCTCACACTCATTTGAATTAAATTCAAATGAGTTTGAATTCAAACTTCACATGTGTGCTCTTTTCTATTTTTGGAAGATGAACATTTTTGTGAGCTCAGGAAAATTACCCTCTTGCCTAAATTCTTTCTCCAACCCTTTCTTTCTCCCATTTTTTCTGTGCTATTTACTGTTTTGGTAAATAAAAGAGGAATGGGAGTTTAGAGAAAGAGGCCCAGCTGGCCACTTGGGTCTCCCAACCAGACCGGTCCATTTGCTCCTGGAGGCCCACACCCCTCTTAACCCTAGCCTCCTCCCGATCCTCTCGCTCTCTCCCTCGATGCCCCCTCCAGCGCCACCAGGGGCCCCGATCCCCATCTCTCCCTCGCTCGACCTCCTCCTCCTTCTCTCTCTCTCTCTCCCTCTCGTGTCGATCCCCATCCTCTCACAGTCTCTCTCTCTCGCTCCTCTCGCAGCCTCCCGCGCGCCTCCCGCTGCAGCACAAGACGTCGCCCATTGCCGGCGCCTCCTCCTCGCAAAGTCCCCGTCGCCGAGCGCTCGAGGAGAGGAGCTCATCGAGCACCCGCGCCTGCAGCCGTCGTCCTCTACGCCCGCAGACGTCGCCCGTCACCGGCGCCCCAAGTCTGCATCGCCGAGTCCCTCATCCTGCTGGAGCTGCTCCTCCCGCCGCCCAAGTACCTCCCCGCCTCTGGCCATGGTGCCCGCACCAGGACCGCCCTCCACCGCCGGCTCTACCTCCGGCGAGCGCCGCGCCGTCTCCCTGCCTCGTCTGCGGTGCCGGCGTCAACAATAGTAGTGGACCGAAGCCCCTACCTAGCTCCACCACGTCGCCGACCTCCTGCCATGGCCTCCTCCTCGCTTCAAGTCCATGCTGTCAAGCCTCACGTCGCCGCCCTGCTACATTCATCACCGGAGATCGCCAGATCCGGTCGCGTTGGGTCGGATCCTCCCGTCCCTGCCTTGCTGTTGCCCACTAGAGGCCTTCCGTCTCGCTTTTGTTTTGGATCAGCAAAGATGAGACACCAAGAACCGTACCCGGACCGTCAAGCACCTTCTCCGAGGATTTTGCCAAGTACCATGACATGAACGACCCTCGAACGTGTCAAGTACCACTACCGTCAAGTACCTCTTCGCAAGACCAAGTTCCTCTACGTTATGTGTATGACTACCGACGCCGAAGACCCATGAACCAATAACTTCAAGTTCAACTATTGTCGCAAGAATGAGACCGGCGGGTCCGAAGACCCCAAGTACCACGACAACCCCGAAGGGATTCGAGTTCGTCAAGTTCACCTTCGAAACGTGTACCACTACCGACGACTGAGACCCTGGATTCGACAAGTTCCTCACGGTGACCCTGAACATCTACGGGACATGCACGACTTCGAACCGTGTACCACGTCGAACATGTACGACTACACGACGAACCGCCAAGACCCTGAACGACTACCGCCTCCGAAGTCCGCAAGTACTACTACTTCCACAACGCGTCGTGTACGACTACTGTCATGAGAACGCCTACTTCCTCTACTTGCACCGAACCCGAACCTGAACCCGAACCATCCCGCTTGCACGCTTCGAAGGTATAATCCTGAGACGACCGCCCGTGAACGAATGCATGTGTGATGTATGAGATGCTCGTGCTTGCTTCGTGCTCGAATTGTCGGTGCACGTTGCCCCTCTTTTTCCTTGTCACCATCGTCGACTCATGGGACACCCGGTATCCGGGAGTGCCCCACCATCTTTTGCACGCATCCGTACACTTCGCCTTTGCATCGGTAGCTCAATCGAATTACCGGAACCGGAATGTTGCCATGGTAACATTTCCATTTCGCCGCTGTGGCACCCCTTTTTCCTTCCGCCATGGCGACAAATGCTTCATAATGCTCATGTCAACATTGTCTTAAAACTTTCATAAACTTGCATATGTCATTCACATCATGATAATAACATTTAAATGTTTAAAATTGTTGTTGCACCAAATTGCTAATGCATATGGGGATTTACCGGAATTGTTGGTCGTTGTTTCCGGCCTCATTTAAACTTGGCTAGATAGGTAGTTTGACTTTGCTCCACCTCTTGCCATGTTTAACAACATTTAATATTGTTGGGTACATAAACAAGATTGAACTAAATAAGTCATGTGGTGTTTCATCAATATGCAACTCCGTTGCATATTGAGCTCCACTTAACTTGTAGTATTGCTTGTGCACTTTGCCAGGTCATGCCTCATTAAACCGGACATGCATCATACTTGATTGTGCATCATGCCATGATTATGTGATGGTTGTTTACTATGTTGTTTGATTCTTTCCGGGTTGCTTCTCGCGTTAACTTCGGTTTCGTTCCGGAGTTGTGAGGATCCATTCGACTACGTCCGTTTGTCTTCTTCATGGACTCGTTCTTCTTCTTTGCGGGATCTCAGGCAAGATGACCATACCCTCGAAATCACTTCTATCTTTGCTTGCTAGTTGCTCGCTCTTTTGCTATGCTTATGCTGCGATACCTACCACTTGCTTATCATGCCTCCCATATTGTTAAACCAAGCCTCTAACCCACCTTGTCCTAGCAAACCGTTGTTTGGCTATGTTACCTCTTTGCTCAGCCCCTCTTATAGCGTTGCTAGTTGCAGGTGAAGATTGGAGTTTGTTCCATGTTGGAACATGGATATTTTGTTGGGATATCACAATATCTCTTATTTAATTAATGCATCTATATACTTGGTAAAGGGTGGAAGGCCTGGCCTTATGCCTGGTGTTTTGTTCCACTCTTGCCGCCCTAGTTTCCCTCATATCGGTGTTATGTTCCCGGATTTTGCATTCCTTACATGGTTGGGTTATAATGGGAACCCAGTTCGCCTTGAATAAAACTCCTCCAGCAAGGCCCAACATTGGTTTTACCATTCGCCACCTAGCCTTTTCTTTCCCTTGGGTTCTGCAGACTCAAGGGTCATCTTTATTTTAACCCCCCTCCCCCGGGCCAGTGCTTCTCTAAGTGTTGGTCCAACTGAGCGATGTCCGGAGCTACCAGGGGCAACGCTGGGCTGGCCCACCCGACGTCTTGCTCATCCGGTGTGCCCTGAGAACGAGATATGTGCAGCTCCTATCGGGATTTGTCGGCACATCTGGGTGGCTTTGCTAGTCTTGTTTTACCATTGTCGAAATGTCTTGTAACCAGGATGCCAAGTCTGATCGGATTGTCTTGGGAGAAGGAATATCCTTCGTTGACCGTGAGAGCTTGTGATGGGCTAAGTTGGGACACTCCTGCAGGGATTTGAACTTTCGAAAGCCGTGCCCGCGGTTATGGGCAGATGGGAATTTGTTAATGTCCGGTTGTAGAAAACCTGAAACTTAACTTAATTAAAATGCATCAACCGCGTGTGTCGCCGTGATGGTCTCTTCTCGGCGGAGTCCGGGAAGTGAACACGATGTTGGAGTTATGCTTGACGTAGGTTGTTCTAGGATCACTTCTTGATCATAGTTTTATCGACCATGCCTTGCCCTCTCTTCTCGCTCTCATTTGTGTATGTTTAGCCACCAAATATGCTAGTCGCTTGCTGCAGCTCCACATCATACCTTTTTACACTACCTATAAGCTTAAATAGTCTTGATCACGAGGGTGCGAGATTGCTGAGACCCCGTGACTCACAGATACTTCCAAAACCAGTTTGTAGGTGCCGATGATATCGTGCATGTGACGCGACCGAGCTCAAGGAGGAGCTCGATGAAGATCTTGTTCTTTGTGTTGTTTCGTTTCCAGTTGATCAGTAGTGGAGCCCAGTTGGGACGATCGGGGATCTGTGTAGCATTTGGGGTAGTCTTCTTTTATTTTGGTTCCGTAGTCGGACCTTGAGTGTATTTGGATGAATGTAATGCTTTATTCATGTAATTGTGTGAAGTGGCGATTGTAAGCCAACTATGTATCTCTTTCCCTTATCTATTACATGGGTTGTGTGAAGATTACCTCACTTGCGCCATTGCTTTCAATGCGGTTATGCCTCTAAGTCGTGCTTCGACACGTGGGAGATATAGCCGCATCGAGGGCGTCACAAGTTGGTATCAGAACCTTCCCCGACCTTAGGAGCCCCCCTGCTTGATCGAATCGTTGGCGTTGTTGAGTCTAGAAAAATGTTTTGAGTCTTATAGGATTATATATATCAGAGAGTAGGATTCTTTTTACTCCTCAGTCCCTTCATCGCTCTGGTGAGGCATCCTGACGTAGAGTTTTGACTCTTCTCTTCTCAAAATTTCACTAATTTTTTTAGGATCACGCGGGTATCTTGGAATCGTTCCGATGGTTTTGTGACGAGAACATTGTTCTTGGTGCCCCCTGACATTTAGGGGTTGTGGCAGTGTCCCGGGGAGTTGAGCTCCGAGGTGTTGTCGTTACAATTTTATCGTTGCAGTTCTGGAATACCTGAGTTTCGCCGACATCGAAAATCTCTTTTATGCAGTTGTTGGTGAGATAACCTCGACGCCACCCAGTACTGGGGCAGGAGTTCGGGAGTATTGCCATAACTCGTATAACGGATGCTTTTCGAAGGTTGAGGTAAACGATTTCCGAAGGTTTCTTGGTTATGTGTTGAAGGATGGATACAGCTGGATGTATGATTTGTTAGTTTTGGGTGAGATATTATGCTTCCCCTATATCCCCAACACCTGATTGCAAAACCGGAAAGTTTCGGGAGTTTATAAGTGGGAATTCAAGTAGATCCTAGGATATCTTTCCGACAGATGTATGATATGAAATTGGGGTTCGACGTCTAGTGGTCCGCCTATCCACGGTTGGTTTTACAGTGGTCTCATTGTGTGTTAGAGAGTCCTTGGCTATGCTGACTCGGGGATGCTTCGTATGTCATGTGCACTGCCTTGTATATGATGGTGATGTACGATCGAGCCCGTGTAGGCCCCACCACGAAAACTTTGGACGAAATCTCTATCATATGTTTGTTCTGGCTTTTCTGCAAGCCAATCCTTTGTTTTGTTTTGAGTTGTGTTATTCGAGTTGCTTCGAAGTCAAATGTTGATTCCATACCTTCCCTAAGTGGCGTTCTCATATTCCTATGTGAATACTAACCCTTCTTGTTCATCGGGTTTGTCTTGTCAATCCTTTTCCAACCGGTGCGCTTCTCTATGAGATGATCCCATCATTCTCCCCATCCACAAGACCAACTCTAGGCTTTCTCAATGTTGTTTGTTTCATCCATCCCAAGTTTCCTTTATTTTCCCACCCTCCCACCCTTTTCTTCAAGGATTCGGATTTCTTAATCAACTATCATGTTATTGATGAGAAGTCTTTCCATTCTTTTCAGTCAATGTTCTTACCCGACGGTTCTCATGAAGATGCTCTACAAGTCCATTATTCTTCATTCTCTTTCTTCTCCTGTGGATTCAATTCAAGCTTTGGAGTTGATCATATCCGTTTCCTCGTTTCAAATGTTTTCTCATGCCGGTGCACCTCTTTATCATTCACCTTCTCGCTATTCATTTGTTCGGGAGTGCTAAAGATATCTCAGAAGGTTCGTCTTGTCATTCAAGATCCGTTCAACTTATTTCGATGTTGTTATCTCATTCAAGCCGTTTAATTCAACCGGCGCAATCTCTCTTCTAAATCATTTCAGCGGTGTTTCTTTTGAGTGGGCCCTAACCCACAGGTCTTTTTCCAGGATCTTACCTGACTCTTCTTATTTTCCCGGAGCTACCCTCAAATTCTTTCAAAGTTTGACGTACGAATGAGTTATCATCAGTCAAATGTCTTTCTCCAAGATCTGTCAAATTCTTTTCATCATTGACTCAACCTCTTTGCTTTTGATTCTTCCGGAGTGTCTAAATAATTCATGGTGGTGTTTCTCGTCGTAATTCTCAGATTTTGAAGACCGAAGAAGTGTTTCCTCTAAATCTTGGTCCGTTCTCTTGAAGATTCATGGCTCTAGCTTGTTTGCCATCCTCTCATAAGTGTTTTGGTTATGAGAATTCTTTTCACCCATCCGGAGCAATTCAGGATTCTTTTCAGTTTGTTATCCGGAGTCCATCAGTTCAGGTTTATTCATTCTCAGCTTTCAGTTGTCATTCTCCAATCTTACCGGTGCATCGTTCAAGTGATCTATAATCAGTTTGTGATCCTTTCGTTCTCATGTATCTAGATTGTCTCAAGTATCGTCATTCATTTCACAATTCTTACCTGGTGATTCATCCCTTTACTTCGCTCTTTTTCAATTCTTATGGTGGTTCGTTCAAGTTTTCGCTTCCTTTATTTTTGTATCAATTCATCCGTTATGTCATCCTACCGGTGGATCATCGAAGACATTCTCAAGTTGCGCTATATCTATTCTAATCCTTTCTTCGAGAATAAGTACTATGCAAAATCCGTTTGCTCGTCATAAATTTAATTGGTGAAGGATAAGCGTAACATAATTCTTATTGTTGATTCACCCAAGTGATTAATTCCTTATTCCGGAGGTTCATTAAAATTCTTGATCTCAATTATTCATCTTTTATTTTACTGGACTTCCAAGCTCTCTCAACTATATCATCGCGAAGATCCATCTAATCATTGCAAGAATTCAACTGGTGTTTTCAACTTCTCCTTCATTCCGTTTTGATCATCCTTTTGTTACTGGAGTTCTGCATGAAGGTTCTACATGTTGGTTCATCAAGGATTTAATTCCTTCTTGAAGTTTTCATCGAGATTCTTTTAAGGAGCTCAGTCATTCTTCATCTTGCAATCCGGAGTGCAATTCTTTCTACCGTATCATTGGAGGTGGTATTATGTCATTCTTGATAATTTGAGCTCATGTTTCATGATTCACTTGTTGTTAAGAATGAGGTATTTTAAATCCATCAACCTCTTCTTTGGAGTTATCTTGGGTTATTTTTCACCTTAAGCTTTCCCTAAGGATTGTCGCTATTTATGGTGCTTATAAATGACCCAAGTTCTTCATCTATTCCCCCGGTGATATAAGTTTCTCGTCTTCTTGTTCATGTCAATCCAATCTATCGTTTCCGTTAGTGGCAGAATTTCACCTCTTGATTTTGAGATGTTGTTCATAAGCTCATTACATGTTTATTCGTTTCGTTGTTGGTTCACCAACAACTCCGCTCGACCCTTCTCCTAAGTATGCTTTTTCAAGCTCATTTGAGGTAGAAGATGTTGTGATTCCATTCTTTTATTTCTTCCGAAGGCATTGTGTTGTTGCTCTCTCATTTCATCATCTCGAATGGTGACGATCATGTTCTTTTCGTGCTTATCGTTTTAACCGGAGTGTTGTGCCCTCTTTCAAGTTCTTCCCATTCTCTCAAGTTGTGTCTCTTTTCTCAACCAGAGTGCTGTCTGAAATCGTCCTTACCCCTTGTGCCATTCTTTCAATAGTTCCGGAGGCAGTATGTTGTTGATTTCATCAAGTATCTTCTCATCTTATCAAGTTCTTATTCAATTCCTTTTCTTTTCAGTCAGAATGCTGTCCAAATTATATCATTCTTTTTCCTTCTCTATCTTGTTTTAACCGGAGTGTAATTTCTATCATTCCTCTTCTAACCGGAGTCTCATCCAAGTGCTTTCGTTTGGCAAAGTTTATATTCTTTACCTTCTATGTCCAACCGGAGTGTTGTCATAATTGATCCTTATCGTTCCTTGTACTTCTCGTCTCTACCGGAGTGCTTGCATGTACTTCTTGCCCATTGCAACCCTTTTTCGTATGTCTTTCAACATACAAGGTTCTAGTAATGTTCCTTGTTCCTCTTTTCTAACGGGTGTTTTCAACTTTGTTCATCTTTGTTGTATCCTTTCTTTCAAGTTGTTCAACCTCTCAAGGTTCTTTGGTTTCACTCGTTTGTCAAAGAAGCAACTTAGTTTTACCTCTTATCTTCCTCTTCCGTTTTCTCTCCGGTGTCATTCTAGATCTCGGGACAAGATCCTCTCGTAGTGGTGGAGTGTTGTGACGCCCCAAGACCGGAGCTTCAGTTGCCTTCCATAGGTTCCGGGTTTCTCCGTGTGTTTCATTTTTGCTTGCTCCTTTTATTTTTGCATTGCATCATGTCATCATGTCATAAATCTTTTGCATCTCACTTAAATAAATTGCATAGATCGTTGATCTATTTAAATAGAGGGAACTCACATGGTGATTTCTCTTTAAAACATACCCTCCCAATATCTAGGGAGCTATTATAAAGTATTCCATTAATTTGGAATTATCCGCAACCCACTTGCATGTTAAATCTTTGACCTTTCCTTCTTCCGATTTTCGACTCTCAAACTTTGTCGATAATTCTTTTACCTTTTCCGGAGCTCTGCCAAAATTCCCAACATTTTTTGACCTATCGAATACCCACTTCCTTCTCACACTCATTTGAATTAAATTCAAATGAGTTTGAATTCAAACTTCACATGTGTGCTCTTTTCTATTTTTGGAAGATGCACATTTTTGTGAGCTCAAGAAAATTACCCTCTTGCCCAAATTCTTTCTCCAACCCTTTCTTTCTCCCATTTTTTTCTGTGCTATTTACTATTTTGGTAAATAAAAGAGGAGTGGGAGTTTAGAGAAAGAGGCCCAGCTGGCCACTTGGGTCTCCCAACCAGGCCGGTCCATTTGCTCCTGGAGGCCCACACCCCTCTTAACCCTAGCCTCCTCCCGATCCCCTCGCTCTCTCCCTCGATGCCCCCTCCAGCGCCACCAGGGGCCCCGATCCCCATCTCTCCCTCGCTCGACCTCCTCCTTCTCTCTCTCTCTCTCTCGTGCTGATCCCCATCCTCTCGCATTCTCTCTCTCTCCCTCCTCTCGCAGCCTCCCGCGCGCCTCCCGCTGCAGCACAAGACGTCGCCCGTCACCGGCGCCTCCTCCTCGCAAAGTCCCCGTCGCCGAGCGCTCGAGGAGAGGAGCTCCTCGAGCACCCGCGCCTGCATCCGTCATCCTCTGCACCCGTAGACGTCGCTCGTCGCCGGTGCCCCAAGTCCGTGTCGCCGAGTCCCTCGTCCTGCCGGAGCTGCTCCTCCCGCCGCCCAAGTACCTCCCCGCCTCCAGCCATGGTGCCCGCGCCAGGACCGCCCTCCACCGCCGGCTCTATCTCCGGCGAGCGCCGCGCCGTCTCCCTGCCTCATCTGCGGTGCCAGCGTCAACAATAGCAGTGGACCGGAGCCCCTACCTAGCTCCACCACGTCGCCGACCTCCTGCCGTGGCCTCCTCCTCGCTTCAAGTCCATGCTGTCAAGCCTCACGTCGCCGCCCTGCTACATTCGTCACCGGAGATCGCCAGATCCGGTCGCGTTGGGTCGGATCCTCCCGTCCCTGCCTTGCTGCTGCCCACCAGAGGCCTTCCGTCTCGCGTTTGTTTTGGATCAGCAAGGATGAGACACCAAGAACCGTACCCGGACCGTCAAGCACCTTCTCTGAGGATTTTGCCAAGTACCATGACATGAACGACCCTCGAACGTGTCAAGTACCACTACCGTTAAGTACCTCTTCGCAAGACCAAGTTCCTCTACGTTATGTGTACGACTACCGATGCCAAAGACCCATGAACCAATAACTTCAAGTTCAACTATTGTCGCAAGAACGAGACCGGCGGGTCCGAAGACCCCAAGTACCACGACAACCCCGAAGGGATTCGAGTTCGTCAAGTTCACCTTCGAAACGTGTACCACTACCGACGACTGAGACCCTGGATTCGACAAGTTCCTCACAGTGACCCCAAACATCTACGGGACATGCACGACTTCGAACCGTGTACCACGTCGAACATGTACGACTACACGACGAACCGCCAAGACCCTGAACGACTACCACCGCCGAAGTCCGCGAGTACTACTACTTCCACAACGCGTCGTGTACGACTACCGTCGTGAGAACGCCTACTTCCTCTACTTGCACCGAACCCGAACCGAACCCGAACCGTCCCGCTTGCACGCTTCCAAGGTATAACCCTGAGACGACCACCCGTGAACGAATGCATGTGTGATGTATGAGATGCTCGTGCTTGCTTCGTGCTCGAATTGTCGGTGCACGTTGCCCCTCTTTTTCCTTGTCACCATCGTCGACTCATGGGACACCCGGTATCCGGGAGTGCCCCACCATCTTTTGCACGCATCCGTACACTTCGCCTTTGCATCGGTAGCTCAATCGAATTACCGGAACCGGAATGTTGCCATGGTAACATTTCCATTTCGCCGCTGTGGCACCCCTTTTTCCTTCCGCCATGGCGACAAATGCTTCATAATGCTCATGTCAACATTGTCTTAAAACTTTCATAAACTTGCATATGTCATTCACATCATGATAATAACATTTAAATGTTTAAAATTGTTGTTGCACCAAATTGCTAATGCATATGGGGATTTACCGGAATTGTTGGTCGTTGTTTCCGGCCTCATTTAAACTTGGCTAGATAGGTAGTTTGACTTTTCTCCACATCTTGCCATGTTTAGCAACATTTAATATTGTTTGGTACATAAACAAGATTGAACTAAATAAGTCATGTGGTGTTTCGTCAATATGCAACTCCATTGCATATTGAGCTCCACTTAACTTGTAGTATTGCTTGTGCACTTTCCCAGGTCATGCCTCATTAAACCGGACATGCATCATACTTGATTGTGCATCATGCCATGATTATGTGATGGTTGTTTACTATGTTGTTTGCTTCTTTCCGGGTTGCTTCTCGCGTTAACTTCAGTTTCGTTCCGGAGTTGTGAGGATCCGTTCGACTACGTCCGTTTGTCTTCTTCATGGACTCGTTCTTCTTCTTTGCGGGATCTCAGGCAAGATGACCATACCCTCGAAATCACTTCTATCTTTGCTTGCTAGTTGCTCGCTCTTTTGCTATGCTTATGCTGCGATACCTACCACTTGCTTATCATGCCTCCCATATTGTTAAACCAAGCCTCTAACCCACCTTGTCCTAGCAAACCGTTGTTTGGCTATGTTACGCTTTGCTCAGCCCCTCTTATAGCGTTGCTAGTTGCAGGTGAAGATTGGAGTTTGTTCCATGTTGGAACATGGATATTTTGTTGGGATATCACAATATCTCTTATTTAATTAATGCATCTATATACTTGGTAAAGGGTGGAAGGCTCGGCCTTATGCCTGGTGTTTTGTTCCACTCTTGCCGCCCTAGTTTTCGTCATATCGGTGTTATGTTCCCGTATTTTGCGTTCCTTACACGGTTGGGTTATAATGGGAACCCCTTGACAGTTCGCCTTGAATAAAACTCCTCCAGCAAGGCCCAACATTGGTTTTACCATTCGCCACCTAGCCTTTTCTTTCCCTTGGGTTCTGCAGACTCAAGGGTCATCTTTATTTTAACCCCCCCGGGCCAGTGCTTTTCTAAGTGTTGGTCCAACTGAGCGATGTCCGGAGCTACCAGGGGCAACTCTGGGCTGGCCCACCCGACGTCTTGCTCATCCGGTGTGCCCTGAGAACGAGATATGTGCAGCTCCTATCGGGATTTGTCGGCACATCTGGGTGGCTTTGCTGGTCTTGTTTTATCATTGTCGAAATGTCTTGTAACCAGGATGTCGAGTCTGATCGGATTGTCTTGGGAGAAGGAATATCCTTCGTTGACCGTGAGAGCTTGTGATGGGCTAAGTTGGGACACCCCTGCAGGGATTTGAACTTTCGAAAGCCGTGCCCGCGGTTATGGGCAGATGGGAATTTGTTAATGTCCGGTTGTAGAAAACCTGAAGTTGATCTTAATTAAAATACATCAACCACGTGTGTAACCGTGATGGTCTCTTCTCGGTGGAGTCCTGGAAGTGAACACGGTGTTGGAGTTATACTTGACGTAGGTTGTTCTAGGATCACTTCTTGATCATAGTTTTATCGACCGTGCCTTGCCCTCTCTTCTCGCTCTCATTTGCGTATGTTTAGCCACCAAATATGCTAGTCGCTTGCTGCAGCTCCACCTCATACCTTTTTACCCTACCTATAAGCTTAAATAGTCTTGATCGCGAGGGTGCGAGATTGCTGAGACCCCTTGACTCACATATACTTCTAAAACCAGTTTGCAGGTGCCGATGATATCGTGTAGGTGACGCAACCGAGCTCAAGGAGGAGCTCGATGAAGATCTCGTTCTTTGTGTTGTTTCGTTTCCAGTTGATCAGTAGTGGAGCCCAGTTGGGACGATCGGGGATCTGTGTAGCATTTGGGGTAGTCTTCTTTTATTTTGGTTCCGTAGTCGGACCTTGAGTGTATTTGGATGAATGTAATGCTTTATTCATGTAATTGTGTAAAGTGGCGATTGTAAGCCAACTATGTATCTCTTTCCCTTATGTATTACATGGGTTGTGTGAAGATTACCTCACTTGCGACATTGCTTTCAATGCGGTTATGCCTCTAAGTCGTGCTTCGACACGTGGGAGATATAGCCGCATCGAGGGCGTTACAGGTTACTTGGAGCAAGTCCTCAATGCACCTCCAAATGATACCGTTTAAGCCGATAATGTGAGTTTGTTTTCACATCCCAAGTAGTGCAAATGATTATGTGAGTGGTTGCATGTGACATACTTTGACATTGTTTTCATTTTGTAGGACAAAATTTCGCAAGAAAGGCACAAGGATGCGGAAGCTTCCAATGGCAAGTCATTTACACTAGAACATTGTTGGAAATTGATTCAAAATAGCGAGAAGTGAAAGCTGATTGACAAAGAATCCCCACCGAAGAGAGGTTCACTCACCAAGATGAATGATGATGATGGCCCAAGAACAAGCCCGATGGAAACAAGAAGGCCAAGGACAAGATCAAGAGGGAAGTGGAGGCATCAAGCTTGCAGGACAAGATAGATGCCATGGTGCAATCAAATGAGTTGATGGTGGCCAAGACATTGGAGGCAAAGAAGAAGTTGGCCGACAAGAAGGCACAAGAGAAGCAAGAAAAGTGGCAATTACTCAAGGAAGAGGGGTTGCGCAAGGCCGCCATTGAGTAGAGAAGAGCCCTTGCAGAGGAGAACAAGTCCTTGTCCAAGCTTCTTCAAGAGGAGAAAAAGATCATGATGATGAACCGTAATGACATGGATGACATCACAAAGAATGGCATGATATCGCAAATAGGGAGATCTTGGAGAGAAGGAAGCAAGCAGCGATGGGTGGTGGCGGTGGTGGACAGTGATGATGATGATGGTCATGGAGGTGGTGGTGGCTTCGGTGGCGGTGGTGGAGAGTGATGATGATGATGATGGTCATGGATATGGTGGTGGCTTTTGCATTAGGTTCTTTTGGGTCATGGATGAAAACTATGCTTAATTTCCGTGCAAATTATGTTTGAATTTATAGCCATTTTATCGGAATTGCGGTCAAATTGTCTAATTTGGTTTTTCGGTTTAAGGGCTAGCATGGGTTGTAGCCATTTTACAGTTCGGCCTTGCGGGGTCTGTTCGGCCGCAGCCCGCGCCAGCCCTCAAAACACATTTTCCACGGCCCTTATACTCATTTTAAAGATCCGCGTGATAAGGGGTCTGCTAGAGATGCTCAAAGTCACTATTTATTCAGATCGTTTCCCAACTGCAGCAGGACATTCGTAGGCCATTCACATAGTTAATATCGAAAGCTAAGATTAAAACCGATCAAGCACACTTTCTTTCAGCCCCATGTCACTTGCTGCTTTCTGGCGAATGGCTTCTACAGCTTTCTTTTTTTGACCCACGTAACTTGTTGTATTTCTGGAGCAGTGCAGCCAGGAGGAGACTATGAAGTATGCGCTCGAAAACCTGTAGGATATTTTTTTCCGGAAAGGAGGTTATCCCCGGCCTCTGCGTCGAAAACCTGTAGGATATTGACAAGTCGATGAGGCAAGTCAAGGGGATCCCGCGGCTAAATATTGCTTTGCTTGGAGCGTACCTGTATCTATTCTATTCAGTGTTTTTTCGACTCAACTGGCAAGTGGCAGCTCTTCAAGAGAAAGTCGTCGAGCTCGAAAACCGACAGCTCTAGGAGAAGAGTGATTCCTGCTAATTGCTCTCTTGATGATGGTGGTGATCTCACATGCTGCTGAAATGCTCAGTGATGTCAAATGCCTTTGAATTGTGCAGGTTTTTGCCTTGACCAAATTAAGAAACTGATCCAGTTTAGGAGCCTTGACTTCTTGATGCACGTATGCAAGATCCAAATGGTCCTAAGCACTTTGGGGTGTTATTTGGAAACGGCCCCATATGTGTGTTACTGCTGAAACGTTCCCACTGTTTGTTGCTCGATGCCTCTGTTTGTTTCTTTCTGCTTTGTTAGGCTAGTCGACCAGACAACCCAAGTTTTTTTGCTGATCTTATGGTTAGATTCTGCTCTGCTGGATGCTGCCGCATGTGTTCACGGATCACCAGACAGGCTCGTGTTCAGTATAACAACGGTGTGTGTGATCATCCAATGATACAAATCACCTACGTAAAGAATATTTTGAACTACCAGACACAATAAAAATCAAGTTTGAACCAGCTCTGAGTTGGAGGACCTTGAACTTGGACTAGTACAAGATTTGGAACTTCTAACCTCACGAAAATCAGGCTTGGACCTTTATTTTAGACTTGATTTTTATTGATGCACGCAATGACGCAATCTCCATTTAATTATTGCATTGTTTATAACACCCAAACAACTCAAATAGCGATATAAGGCCCACGTGGGAAAGCAAAGAGAAGATCAACCGACAAGAACAAGAAAATACTCCCTTCGTTTCATAATGTAGCGCGTATAGATTTTTTGAAAAATCAAACTTTAAAAACTTTGATCAATTTAGTACAAATAACTATTTATATCTACAATACCAAGTATATATATAAAGTATGAAAGTTCATGAATCTAATAATATTTTCGCAAAAAAATGAATCTAATGATATAAGATTGGCATTCTAGAAGTAAATGCTTTTCTCAACGAATCTGGTCAAAATTTGTGATGCTTCACTTTTCAAAACATCTATGTGCACTACATTATGAAACAGAAGGAGTATGAACGTTCATGTGTCATACATCATATTGCTACGCTGCCCAAATCGGCTGCATAAACCTTTGATCAACCGCTTCCCATAGGTTATACCCATAGATCGTAGACGTCCAGCCCTTCCTCCCGGCAAAAAGAGGACCACATCTGGATCAAGCTGATAGCCTTGGAAAATGTCTTGCAAAAAATCTGAAACTGTCTGCGTGTTAAAAATGCAATCATTGCCAGCAAATTGGCCGGCTTGGCAATTACTTGTGACAAGGTTTTAAAGGCGAGATACTTACTTCTAAGCAAATCTTGTCATACCCGCCCTCGGTGAGTAGCTTGAATAGTCATTTGCTGAGCAAGCCCTCATTTTTTCTCAACATCTTCCACCCCTGAGTTCACTTTGGGAACATCTGTTGAGACAGTGCCACCAAGTATGTCACTCATACACACTGGATGAGAGAGTGGTCGATGATACCTTCATCCTACTAGCACATCAAGTAGCAAGGCTTCATATAACCCTGAATGCCATGCCTTAACGACGATCGGATGCCCAAATTCTATACTGAAAGCAAGCCATACAAAGGTTTTGCAGGTAAGGGGAGCTTAGCTCTTCCAAATGTAGTGAGGTCTGATAACTCATAAGTGTAGGTAATCTATTGTATACATTTTTGGTAAGTAAGAGTATCGATCCTAACAAGAATAAAAAATAGTTGTTAATGAAAGTTAGTGAGGAGTCATTGTAAAAGTGTAAACGCTACAAAGACTTTTTGATGGTTTGTTTGATCACAAGAATAATTGTAAGAATGTCATTTATAACAAACGTGCAATGGTGCAACAAGTGGTCAAATCTTTAATTGTGCCAAGGGCAAGCCGATTATATTACTTACAGGGATCAAATCACTCTCGGGGACGTAGGTGCGTCGATTTGGCGACGGGTGTAGACGCGTCTTCCAACGACGACCGACGAGCAAATCGGAATGGGGCGGAAGGGCGGCAGCTGCTACAGGGTGTCGACGGTAGTGCGTGGTAGCCGGCGGAGACAAGGAGGACGGCGCCGACATGGATGCGGATGAGCAGCGGGCACAAGGGGGGGAGGGGGTGTTTTTCCTTGAGAACTGGCCGTGACTGAGTGGATTTGAAGGCTTGCCCACGCGGCGTTTATAATTTTTGAGTTAATATAGTTTGAGGATTCAATTAGGTCCAATTTAACTCCTCGAATATATTTTTTAAAGAATTTAAAACATTTTAAAGGGTCGGCCAGAGATGCTTTTAGGAACCTCACCGTCGTTTCCCATGACGCAGACCCGTAGAAAATGGGACGCCACGGCCGATTCTTCCCACAACGCCGATCTCCAAGTCGGAGGTGAGGACACCCTGGCCGAAATGTCGCCCAAGGAGGAGAAGGGAGTTGACGTTGTCGGTGAATGGTGGGAGCTGGTCGCCGGTGCCGGAGAAGGTCGGGGTTCAGAGGCACGACGAGGCGACCGACGCATGCCAAGCGGAGGAGGTGGCTAACGCAACACGCGGCTGCGGAACACAGTGGTTGTGTTGTCAGTTGTCACCGTACCTTACGCTTCGCGCGGCTGCCCCTCTAGTTCTCAGGATGCCAGCAAACTCGTGGTCGCGTTGCTGGCCGGAAACGCCATTTTCATCGCTTTGACCCGGCCACGAGATCGGCCAACAGTTTCTGCGTGCGGTTGGTGGCGCTCCGGCCGCCATGTACTACTATGTCTCTACTCACCCCTGCGACTTGTGCGTTTTGACCAGCCCAACTCCTTGACCCACCAAACACGAGCCCGCCGGCCCTCTTTCCCGATTAGCCCATGCCCGCCCCCCAAAAAAATGGTTCCGGACCACAGCTGGGCCCGCACCACCACCCACACACCCACCCACCCCGCCACCCGTACGCCTTCCCACACCACCAGAATCGCCGACCCCGTGTACCACTTCACATCCGCCCGCCACCTACCTCCGTCAAAACCCCCCGCTATAAAATCCCCACCGCTGCGCAATCGTCCGTCAAATTAATTCGGCAGATCGGCCCGCCCCTCCCCACCAGCGACACGACACACACAGGCACACGGGAGCCGCACACCGCACCTACCCCCGATGGACGTGCTCCTCCTGGAGAAGGCCCTGCTGGGCCTCTTCGCCGCGGCGGTGCTGGCCATCGCCGTCGCCAAGCTCGCCGGCAAGCGCCTCCGCCTCCCCCCGGGCCCCTCCGGCGCGCCCATCGTCGGCAACTGGCTGCAGGTCGGCGATGACCTCAACCACCGCAACCTGATGGGCATGGCCAGGCGGTTCGGCGAGGTGTTCCTCCTCCGCATGGGCGTCCGCAACCTGGTGGTCGTCTCCAGCCCCGAGCTCGCCAAGGAGGTCCTCCACACCCAGGGCGTCGAGTTCGGCTCCCGCACCCGCAACGTCGTCTTCGACATCTTCACCGGCAAGGGCCAGGTAAATCCATCAATTATTAATCGTCCTGATTTAATCTGCTCCTCGATCGCATAGTAGCGGAAGTAATTAATTAACGGGCGTCTAATTAACGCTGGTAATTGACGCGCAAATGCAGGACATGGTGTTCACGGTGTACGGCGACCACTGGCGGAAGATGCGGCGGATCATGACGGTGCCCTTCTTCACCAACAAGGTGGTGGCGCAGAACCGGGCGGGGTGGGAGGAGGAGGCGCGGCTGGTGGTGGAGGACCTCAGGGCCGACCCGGCGGCGGCGGCGGCGGGCGTGGTGGTGCGCCGCAGGCTGCAGCTCATGATGTACAACGACATGTTCCGCATCATGTTCGACCGCCGCTTCGAGAGCACCGCCGACCCGCTCTTCAACCAGCTCAAGGCGCTCAACGCCGAGCGCAGCATCCTCTCCCAGAGCTTCGACTACAACTACGGCGACTTCATCCCCGTCCTCCGCCCCTTCCTCCGCCGCTACCTCAACCGCTGCACCAACCTCAAGACCAAGCGCATGAAGGTGTTCGAGGACCAGTTCGTCCAACCGCGCAAGTAAGCACTCCAGCACTATACCAGTAGCAGTCTAGTGCTTGATTGTCTCTTACTATAATTATTAATTCGTGCGCCTAGCGTTAATCCATGACTCCATGTTACTATAAGCAAGTAGGCACGCCAAATTGGACACGCATGTTGGCTCCACTTGCGCCAGCTTCCATTTCTTTACTCGTCGTGCGTGGGTTGCGTTGGTTGGTGCTGGCCGGCCGGCGGTGGTAGCTGACCGGTTGCAGTGAATCGGTGGTGAGCTGGAGAGCGAGTTTGGTGGCGCTCCTACCTGCACAAGTTAGCTGGGGTTCCATTCCACGAGGTGGCTGGCTGATGTGGTCATCCAGATCACGATGATAGCGACGTCGGTAACGTCGTGGAGCAGCATGGTCGTCAAACTTCTCGGCACAAGTTATCTTTGCGCCTACACTTGACCTTTTCAAGGCCACCAGCCATCGTGTCGCTCTCGTCCAAACCAGCACGCAATGACCCATTAGAACGCTGCCCGATGCAGCCATGCTCCCATAACCCAGATGCCTCAATAGTTTTGACATCGCACAACAAGATGGGAGGGACTTGAGATCTGTCTTTGTCCATACGGCTGCGTGTTCTTGAAACCTTTGCTTGGCGTAGCATGCAGAGATTGATGATTACGTGAACAACCGCGCATCATGTGATGGATCGGCCTTTTCAAAGCAAAGGCTTTAATTGGTGAAATTGCTTTCTGAAGCGGTTGGAGGTCCGACTCATTCACGATCACACCGACAGTGGAAAGCGTCAAACATAAGTTATTTGAATTGTTCGTCTGATTGGAGCAGGTCTACCAGATCGCCATCTGCTTAGTAAGCCATGGGGAAAAATGACAAGTTACAAAGCAGGCTAAAATGGCTAGTTTTTTTTTAGAAAATGGCTAAAATGGCTAGTTGTAGTGCTCCTGGTTTGCCATTTTCCATTGCATGTTACACATCATGTGGGACCACGTACGATAATGGAGCTGTTAGCTTATTCCTCTATTGAATTGGACGGATCGATCATGCTAACAAACCAGCATAGCAACATGGCTGCATTTTACTGTACGCCGAGCTACTTGGCACCTAGTTGTCCAACTGGGAAATTAATGGGTACGGGTCCCTAACTTATCCGACATGACATTTGCAGGGAGGCGTTGGAGAAGACGGGCGAGATCAGGTGCGCCATGGACCACATCCTGGAGGCCGAGAGAAAGGGCGAGATCAACCATGACAACGTCCTCTACATCGTCGAGAACATCAACGTCGCAGGTAAATTTCATCATCAGCTAAACATATGTACTTACTACTCATACTTTCTCATGAAGTGGAGTGGTTGTTGTTAAGTACGTAGTCTTAGTCATGTATATGATGTAGCCATGATGTTGTCGGCGACGACCATTTCTTTGTTAATGAAAAGCACCACGCACGATTGGAAACTTTATGATCAAAGAGGCCGTAACCTAACCTTTTTATTCTTAACTAAGCGGCGCTTAGCCGGCACATGCACGCAGGCATACAGTACACCTAACCTTTTTATTCCTAATTAATCACACAAGCACACACTTTCTTCATGATCCAGTATTATTCCTTGAACGTGCGGAGAGCCTAGGAGTACACTCCGAGCTGTAAAAAATATACCAGTATTTGCAAATGGTGTACTAGCCAGAGCTGCGTCCACGTGATCTCTCACCGAACTTCGTTTTCTAGCTCAACTTTACAACCCCATTTGCCGCCATAATTAATAATTAATTGTCGATGCGACAAATGTCCACAATGACGGAGCTTGGATTGATCCTTTGCAGCCATTGAGACGACGCTGTGGTCGATCGAGTGGGGCATCGCGGAGCTGGTGAACCACCCGGACATCCAGCAGAAGCTGCGCGAGGAGATCGTCGCCGTGCTCGGCGCCGGCGTGGCGGTGACGGAGCCCGACCTGGAGCGCCTCCCCTACCTGCAGTCCGTGGTGAAGGAGACGCTCCGCCTCCGCATGGCCATCCCGCTCCTCGTGCCCCACATGAACCTCAGCGACGCCAAGCTCGCCGGCTACGACATCCCCGCCGAGTCCAAGATCCTCGTCAACGCCTGGTTCCTCGCCAACGACCCCAAGCGGTGGGTGCGCGCCGACGAGTTCAGGCCCGAGCGGTTCCTCGAGGAGGAGAAGGCCGTCGAGGCCCACGGCAACGACTTCCGGTTCGTGCCCTTCGGCGTCGGCCGCCGGAGCTGCCCCGGGATCATCCTCGCGCTGCCCATCATCGGCATCACGCTCGGACGCCTGGTGCAGAACTTCCAGCTGCTGCCGCCGCCCGGGCAGGACAAGATCGACACCACCGAGAAGCCCGGGCAGTTCAGCAACCAGATCCTCAAGCACGCCACCATCGTCTGCAAGCCACTGGAGGCTTAAGAATTTTCGATGAACGACATGGAGGTTTATGGCATGCGTGCGTCCACGCTGATGCGGGGAGATCCATCTATGCATGTGACTGTGTATTTTGCATTTCTTTTTTGGTGTTTTGTAGTAGTGTAAGTTTAAATTATTTTTTTGGTGTTGGGCTATTTGTCTTCATGTGAGGCGTCGTGTTGTAAATTTCCATATATAATGTGATGTAAAACTTCTTGGCTCCAAAAAACGACATGGTTACTCATTTTGCAATGCAAACTCCGAGCTGGCTCAGAATCATTGTTATTTATGGCGTAGTGTCAAAAACGCCTTTACATTATGGGACAAAAGGAGTAGGTGTTAGGCTGGTCAACTAATAACATGCATAAGTTACAATCTTCATTGTGGATATCATACACGTCTTTATTTATGTAGACTTATTTTTCTTTGGCATGTCACGGTAATATATTTTATGTTACTGCAAATATCTTCCTCATTAACAACATGCAACACAAGCAAACTTACCTTATGGTGTATTATGTTACTAGCTAAGTTACTTTCATTGTGTCCATCTTTAGCCGTCGTTGTGGCACGACCAGCCACGTCGCCAACCGTCCGATTGGCTTCCTATAAGAGCATCTCTAACTGATCCTTCAAAAGTCATAATTGAATTTAATATTGTTTCAAAAAAGTAAGCAAGAGCTAGCACATCCGTCAAAACAAAAATCTCTGAAATATGATATTTTCCCCTATAAATTGTCTTCCACTTCCTCAAATTTAGACTCACCATGACCGTTCTCAGTAGAAATTAGCCCCAATCTCGCTACTCATTTGCCCACATCTTTCCCGACTGACCTTGCTGCCGCCGCCACTATCCCCACCGTAGGTCTTCACCGGCCCCGATGAGCAGCGGAATGGAAAGCCCCACCCCTGCCGCACCCCCAGCCACCCTTGTTGGCGCCAGAGACTCGCCTCCGACTACAAATTTGGTGCCGCAAGAACAAAAGGGGCAGAGCCAAGGCAAGAACCTAATTGAGCTATCTCGGTCACGGGTGGTGGTCGCCACTCGCTCCATCGGCACCACCCTACCATCTTTGTCCAAGCCAGCCGACAAACGGGACCACCGGCCATCAGTCAAGGCAGTGAACAACATGGTGACCGCCGCGAAGAAGAAGAATGCGGTCGCCGGGAAGCTACCCCCGCCGCGTCCCGTGCCACGGACGCCTACTACGCGACATGTTGTAGCCGCACCACCACCCCCTCCACCTCCGACAGCTGACGTCGACCCGAGATTCAAAAAAGATCTGGAGCTAGGCCAGCATGCTGGATAAAATGGCCGCAAGGTAAAAAATCTTTTTTATTTTCAATTGCTCAAGTGATTGATGGGTAGGTTCTTTCCATGCCTTTTATAATGAGAAATTGAATGATGAGGTGGATGCATTCTCGGTTTAGTTGAATGAGAGCCACACACGACCTCGACGACAATGTCATGTCAATGCCAGACACCATGGAGATGAGGAGGACTGCCAAGGAGATGGAGGAGACGAACATTGAAGAGGAAGACTAGGTTGTGCAACTACAAGACATGGGAATATATTGCTTTGTGCGAAGCTTGGATTAAGATCTCTCTTGAGGCCACGGTCGGCGCCAACCAAGCAAAGGATTTTTTTGTGGGGAAGATCGAGGACTACTACAAAGACCATGTGTCCATTCCCTACATCCGCATAATCGGGTCTCTCACTCATCGTTGGCGTGTGATCCAAAACCAATGCAACTGATGGGCCAGATGTGTTGAGCAAGTCAACCTTATGCCACCAAGTGGAATCCCCAAGCACGAGTATGAGCTCATCATTCAAGCTCTTTATAAGGAGAGGAACAAGAGATATGGGAGAAAAGCCTTTTTTGCATCTTGCTACAAAGAGCTTGATGGACATGAGAAGTGGACAAGAAGAAACTACGAAACAACACCAAAGAGGCAAAGGCTCAATACCAATGTTGTTGAAGATGATGACTTGCTAGAGAACCCAACCACTCCTTATGTCTGGCCGGATGGATCAAAATTGCAAAGCAAACCAAGAAAAATGGTGGTGTTGGACCATACAACAAAGATTTAATTGTGATGGTGGAGATGAAGAGGGCATTGGTGGCTGTCTAGAATGAGGCAACCACAAATTGTTTCTATGAGATCAAGACAACTGAGGAGTGGAAGGCAAAGGCGGTGGCCGAAGAGAGGAAGGTGCTAGCGGAAGAAAAAAAAGACTTGAACTTGAGATGAAAAGGCTGCATTGGAGGCCAAGAAAAAAAAGGTTGCGATTGAGGAGGCAAAGGGTGTTCGATGACCGTGCTATCATGTTCATGGATCCTAGCAACATGGACGACAAGGCAAGAAAATATTAGGAGTTCACTTGTGGGGACGTCTTAGTTAAGATGTGTGGTGGTGGCGGCAATGGTGGAGCCGATGATGACGACGTGAGTGCATAAGGACCATGCTACGATGGCTTTTAGTCCACCATGCATTGGTCCCTTTTTGGAATGAACCTGTTCATTTGGTGTCTTTTGGCACAAACTATGATTATGATTGATGGTATGAACTTTATTTATGCCAAGTTCAATTTATGATATGGTACAATTGTTTATGTTTGCTTTCAAATGGGATGATTTTGTTTTAATTGTTTGACCAAAGATTTGTAAGAAGTGGCAAACCAAAAAATTTTAGGGATGAAAACTATACGGGATCTGCTACTATACGGGATCTGCTAGCGGAGGAAAAGTTTAATCCTATGATTTTTGACTTTTTGGGACACGGAGAAGGTTTGAGGGATAAAATGTAGGAAAATTGCTGCTTGCTATAAAACTCCTCCCTATCGCTAATGGATGCAAGGGTTTGTAGCAAGGTCGACACATTAGCTTAGGTCGTCCTCTAGCTCAGAACGTTGCTCGCTCGTTTGTCATCCCGGTCAGTTTTGCTTTTGTCTTTTTCGCCTTTTTTTCAATTTTCTTTTGTTTCTTCACCAATTTTCTTTGGTTTTCTGTTTTACTTTGTTTTTTCACGGGTTTCTTTGTTTCTTTCATGGTTTTACTGGGATTTTATTTCCCATTTGGTTCTTTTGTAGTTTTTACTTGTTTTTTTTTGCTTTTTTAGCTTTTTTTATGTCAACCTTTTTACATACACATTCAACATTTTCCGTAAACATAAAAAACGTTTTTTATACTCCCTCTATTCCTGTTACAAGACGTTTTGGCAGTTCAATTTGAACAGCCAAAACATCTTATATTTAGGAACGGAGGGAGTACATGTTTAATATTTTGCAAATACATGATTAATATTTCTTTGAAAAATTACATTTTTATGTCTATTATTTACGTCATATACATCAGGAACATTTTTATATAAATGTTTTAAAAAATTGTTATACATGAGTAACATTTTAAAAAATTATAAATTGTATGTCTATTTTTTCCGTAAACATTGTATATTTTTTGTATACATCAGGAACATTTTGTATATACACATTTAACATTTTTAAAATACATGATTATTTTTTAATGTATACTTTTTATGTCTGCTTTTTCCATACACATTATACATTTTGTATATACACCAGGGAAAAATTTATATACATGTTTAACATGTTCCAAATACATGATATACACTTTTGAAAACTTAACACTTTTTGGTTTCTACTTTTCCCATAAAAAATCTAAATTTTTGTATATATCAGGAATATTTCTATATAAATGTTTAAAAAATTCCAAAGACATTATTAACATTTTAAACTTATTTTTTGTAATGTCTACTTCTGTAAACATTACATTTTTATATACATTAGAAACATTTTTGCATACACGTTTAACATTTGTCAAATGCATGATTAACATTTTTCACCTTTTGTATATGAAGTCATAAAATTAAAAAATGTGAGAAGAAAGGGGAGAAAAAATATAAAAAATAAAGCAAAAAGCAAATTCAAAAATGTGAGAAAAAAAGGAAGAAAAAAATGTCGAAGGCCTTTAGTCCGTCCTGGGCCGGCCCTATCTGTTGGCTGCTTGAGGCGAGACATCCTACTAGCTCATGTCCAGCGAACAAGGCGACCAGCAGGGACACAAATATTTGGATGGACAATTGGCTCACACGAACTTTCAAATTGCATCCTCTTTGTGCAGCGTCACAAAACCCATCCGAGAAAGTTTCATATTTCATTTGCTCGGTGTCACCTACGTGGGCTAATGCAACTCTGAACATGCTTGTTACGGGTGGACTCTGAGGTGATCACACAAATTCCATTGAGCCATGTAAATATCCGAGATTGTTGGGCGTGGCATTATGAGAAGAACGAGATTTTCACCGTTCGCTCATGTTATAGGCTACTGGTCGAAACCAAGTGTCAACGTGGAGCATGGTTAAATGAAGAGTCGGGTAACTCCAATGTACAGAGTGAGGAAGCAAGCTGGAAAAGACTTTGGAAAACAAGGGTGCCATTGAAGCTTAGAACCTTTGCATGGCGCCTTGCACGGGCATCCCTCCCGACTGGCGAAGTCCGTGCGCATAGGAAGATGACAACAACACCGATATGTAAGATCTGTGTGGTGACCAATGACACATGGAGTCATTCATTGCTTGACTGTAATATGGCAAAGAGTGTTTGGGCACTAAGGGATGATGAATCATCATTACCGATTTATGGAGATGAGACGCCTGTCTCGATGCTTTGGCTATCCCGCCTCAGTGAAATCTTTTTTTGACGAGAATAGTAGGACCTCTCCCTTTGCATTATAGGTAGAAAAGAAGTCTTACAACATACATCATCTATATCCAGTAGGGAAAACTGGCTGAAACCCACACACTCCAGCACTCAAACAAGAAACAACCAAGGAAGGAAACCGAGAGAGAGATTACATCTCAAGCATTGGTGGAGTATCTCTCGCGACATGGAACAGAGCCACATCCTCCGTGATCATTGCTAGTAGCACGATTGCAGATGCCCCCTTTTGTTCAAAGACCTGTCGACTATGCTCCTTCCACAAATGCTAGGCGACGTACGCCGCCAAAGTGATCACCTCGGTGAAACTCTTAGCAACAACAAGTTTATTGAGTTTCTTGTCACCTTATAGTTCATTTGGTATGCGAGGAGGCGTGCGATCCATGAACAGGAATGTCAAAGCCCGTTGTCAACCCACTTGTTCATTAGCAGGTACATTCATGAGATTACCAACCTTGATTAGCCACGGGGATCTCGGCAAGCTGTTCCTGCTATTGTATGATACGTCTCTAATGCATCTATAATCTTTGATTGTTTCATGCTATTATATTATCTATTCTGGATGTTTTATATGTATTAATATGCTATTTAATATTATTTTCGGGACTAACTTATTAATCTAGAGCCCAGTGTCAGTTTCTGTTTTTCCTTATTTTTGAGTTTCGCAGAAAAGGAATATCAAACGGAGTCCAAACGGAATAAACTTCACGATGATTTTTCTTGGACCAGAAAACATCCAGGGGACTTGGAGTCCAAGTCAGAAGAGCCGCGAGGCGGTGGCAAGGGTGGAGGGTGTGCCCTAGGGGGGCGCCCCTGCCTTGTGGCCCCCTCGGGGATCTCCTGACCTAGCTCTTCGTCCTATACACACACACACACATAAACACTATTCTGATCACGGGATCAGAATAATATTCTGACCACAACATGAACTTCCCGAGTAACGCGCCTGACCTTCCCTGTGAACTACGTTGAACTTCCGCCAACATTGCCCAAATGGGGCTTGCGATATACCGTTGGAAAGCTATGGACATCAGTATCATGACCCAAGTTAAATTTTTGGCAAAATGTAAGCGGTTTAAGAGCAGTTTTGAAAACCGTTATTTCTTCATATAAAAAACGTGAATCGTATTTTCGATCGCATTTTTAAACCGTTTATCGGAATGAGGCAAATAATATGGCGTTGGAAAGCTGCTGCAAAACCGCTCCTTCCACATGTTGAAAGTTTTCTCTAATTCCCTACAGTTAAAGAGTAATTCGGAAGATCGAAAAATTTCACAAACCAAACACCCGACTTCGTATTTTCGACGCCATTTCTAAACGGCTAATCCAATTGAGGCAAATAATATGGCGTTGGAAATCTTATGAAAATGCGCTACTTATTTATGTTAAAAGTTTTTTCTAATTTTGAATGGTTTAAAAGTAATTTAGAAAACGGTACAAGTTCCCCCGAGTTCGTATTTTCGAGCTAATTTTTTAATCGTACGTCCAAATGCAGCAAATGCTATGGTGTTGGAAAGCTTGAAGAAATGCGAAACTGTTTTGTATATATTGTTTCTCCTAATTCATTACGGTTTTATGTCAGTTTTGAAAATGGTTAAAAACGTATTTTTACCGTAATTTCTACAAACTTTATCGGAATGGGGCAAATAATATACCGCTGAAAAGCTACGGAAAATGCGAAACTTTTTCATGTTGATGGTTTTCTCTGATTCATAGCCGTTTTGAAGTAATTTCGAAAACGGCGGGATCATGCGTTCTACCTTTATCGTGAAACAGATTCTTCGAAAATGCACCGCGTGAAGAACCTGAACTTCTCGGCGCGTGTACCTGAACTTCACTCTGTTTTTCATGTGATTTTTTTGCTCGTAGGTCTCCATCCACTTGCTCGTAACTCTCAATCCATTCACCGGAATTGAGCAGGTGATATACCGATGGAAAGCTGCTATAAGCACGTAAGTTTCCCGTTTTGATCATCTTTTCATACTCGCGACAATTTTAGAAGTTTTTCATCTAAAATTCATTCAGTGTAGTTGATGAACTTCATACTGTTTTTACGTTGAACTTCTGTAACGTATTTTCATTTGTAATTTTCTCATCCATTCGTGAGTGTTACACAAATGATATTCTTGTTGTACAAATCTCTCTCACAATAATTTTTTTAACTTTCTCCGACGGAGTACTTGAACTTATAACGACAACAAATTTAGCCTTTGCATTTTTATTCCTTTTTAATACAAAATGCACATCGTGTAGAACGTGAACTTCTGGTAGTTTATCAACCTGAACTTCTCTCGGTTACGTGAAAATATCTAAGTTTTTTATAAATATTAATCTGAATTTCTTAATCCTTTTTTGTGAATTTTGAAGCGCTCCATTTTTAAAAGTTAAACTTCTTGTTATTTTATTTTTTGAACTTCTTGTTTCCATTCTTTAATAACGAGGAAAATCTGAGTTTTCTATAATCATCGAACTTCTCCATCTTTTTAATATAGACTTCCTGGTTTTATTTTCTTAATTTTTTAATGAAACTTTGAAGCATTGTATTATTAAAAGTTGAACTTCTTGTTATTTTATTTTTAAACTTCTTGTTTTTGTTTTTTAATAATGAGGGAAATCTAAGTTTTCTATAATCATCGAACTTCTCCATCTTTTTAATATGTACTTCCTGGTTTTTCTTAAACTTTTTTATGAAATTTTGAAGCGCTCTATTTTTCAAAGTTGAACTTCTTGTTATTTAATTTTGAAGTTCTTGTTTCTATTCTTTAATAAAGAGGAAAATCTGAGTTTTCTATAATCATCGAACTTCTCCATCTTTTTAATTTGGACTTCCTGGTTTTATTTCTCTTAGTAATTAAAAAAATCCAACTTTTTGATAGACATCGAGCCGTTCCATTTTTAAATTTGAACTTCTAGGTTTATTTTAACAGAGAAAATTCTTTTTTATAAAATTGTTTGAGATGCTTATTTTTAATTTGACCTTCTTTGGGTTTGTAATAAGCATTGAACTTCTTCGTCTTTTTAATCTGGACCTATAGGTTTTTTTTAGAAACGAGGAAAGGTTTTTTATAGTTTTTGAAATGATCATTTTTTTAATTTGAACTTCAATGTACTAGTATTACACAAAGGACAACTCAAAAAAGCTCCAACTTTTCCATGGCACTAGCACATGAGCAAACATTTCGTGCATGGTATGGCATCCAAAATGAGAACTTCTGCACACAGCGACACATGTATCTTGCACAAGCACCTTTTCATGCAACCGAATATACACAAATTTGCATTGAAGCTAATCAGGTGGGGCGAGGAATGAGAATGGATCGACCTTCTTTGAATTTCTCTTCAGCTAGGCGTTTGTGCCACAAGAACAGAGAGAAGCTGCCTATACGTGGCAACAACAAAAAACACGAGAACACTCTGGCTCTGGCTGCTAATGCATGTACTTAGAAAACACTCAGAGATGTAAATAAAGTTCATCAGCAGCTTGTATAATTTAGAGGCCAAATCACACAAACATAAGACTGGAGTGTTCTCTAATTCCCGCTATTCTTGGCCATGCACTTGGCACCAACAATCATGCCGAGCTAGCTAGCTGTTCCAAGCTGCGGGATATTTCCGATGTTCTTGCCTGTACATTTTCCTCTCCATCGGAAGAGTTCCAACACGGCACACCACCAGTGTGCATTTAGATAAGCTATTAGTGGCAATCGCTGGTACTAACGAGCACCAACCTTAACAGCACATGACAACCTTTCTTCGTCCGTTCATGTGTGCATCAATCAAGAGGCGGAATAAATTGTGACCTCCCCTACTGCTTGAAAACCGGCTGAATTATGTCGGCCCCCATGACACATGGGTACGCCTCCAACGCATGCTAGCGTGTCTACTTGGTGTGCCGGCCATGAACGCGGCAGCGACCGATCAAACCACATGATTTCGTAGCTCCACCACTGGACTGGATTCCATGCGTTCTCCCTCGCCCAGCCTGCGCGCCGCCGGCAGTTACGCTATGTCTGTCGCTATCCCGGACAGCGCCAGTACGTGAGAGCAAATGTACGATTCTGTCTTCTGTTGTAACAACCTATTTGACATTTGGACTACTGGATGTGGAATGTAAAAATCCGCTTCAAAATTACTGCTCACCGACTTTCATTTAGCTAAAATAAGAAACAACAATTTAACGTTGCTCACAATTGCTTTTTTTTTACTTTGTACATCTTTGGACATCTTTTCCCTGGTTGAACTTCTTGAACTGCTCTATTTCTTTATTTTGACCTTCTTGGTTTTGTAATAAACATTGATTTTCTATGTTATTTAAATTTGAACTTCTAGGTTTTTTAAAAGAGGGAAAGTACATTAAAAAAACTTGTACGAATATATAAGGTAAAAACAATTATAGAGACTAGCAGGAATCAGTACATGCATCCATTAGATGAGAATCGATTGGAGAGAGAAAGAGAGAGTAATTTCCTAGCTAAGTTTGATTAAGAATAAGTAGAGACTAGTAGGAATCAGTGCATGCATCCATTAGATGAGAATCGATTGGAGAGAGAAAGAGAGTAATTTCCTAGCTAAGTTTGATTAAGAATAAATAATGAAGGTAGATTTTACATCTCATAGCCAACTGAATGGTGCACCACGTGAAAATCAGTGGCCTTTTTCTCGACCACAACTTCATTTCTTATCCATTTCCTCTCTCCAGTTACTACCGAACACTCAAAAAAAACCGTCTCTCTTTTTTATGTTATTTTTCTCTGAACTTTTCAGGGTATAAGACTATCTGAATCTTCTTTCTATGAGCTTAGTAGTACCAACAGCTGATTTGCAGAGGACACACCTAAAGCGCGTGCGATGGGGGTCCAGGATCCCATATGCGCCATCCAGCGTTGGACCGCTCATATATAGCCACATCCTATTTCCCGTTACATTAGCGCTCGCCCGCCATGCGAGTGCTCGGCGCCATGGTTGAACTTCTACAGTTGCACACATTGATCTGATCTCCACGTCTGCAGCAACTCGCCCTATTTTTTGACATGCTCACCTTGGTTTCTCTGAACTTCTAACATCAGTAAATTGCAGCCACAAGGCCACCATGTTCAGACATCGACTGAAACTGGCGCTTGCTGTTCATTTTGGGATGCTGTACGCAAGCACACTGAACACCAAAATCATGCAAGAACACACAGAGAGAACAATAGGGAGGGGATGGACGACGGAGAGATGTAGATGAGAGGACTATGCGCAGTCGTCCGCATCGAGGAAAGTTGACCCGAGGCTGTAGCGCGTGGGAGATGACGACGACGCCAGGGAGCAGTCCATGGCGGCGGCTGGAGGCAATACAGGGTGGGAACTGGGGGAGAAGCCCCGAGGAGGAGGAGTAATGGCGGGGAAAGCCAACAGGGGGGAGGAGCCGCCATGGTGGGGAGGCTAGCCCGGGAAGGAGCCACCGTAGACCAGCAACATGGGTAGAGGGAGCTGCCGGAGCAGTCGCCAGGAAATAGCCGCGATAGTAGAGGGATCGGCCGGGGATCCTGTTGGTGGGCGGAGGCGGCACGGGATCTTGATGGGTTGGGTGTTTTTCCCTTTTTTCAGAGTTCGGGAAGACCTGGGCGCACCCTTATATTGCCATTGTGATCAGAATAAGTATTATGATCCTGGAATCATAATAGTCCTACTCTCTCTCTCTCTCTCTCTCTCTCTCTATATATATATATATATATTCTAAAACCCTTCAGGGAGCCACGAAACCACTTTTCCACTGCCGCAACCTTCTGTATCCGTGAGATCCCATCTTGGGGCCTTTTCCGGCAATCTGCCGGAGGGGGATTAGATCACGGAGGGCTTCTACATCAACCCTATTGCCCTTCCGATGAAGCGTGAGTAGTTTACCTCAGATATACGGGTCCATAACTAGTAGCTAGATGGCTTCTTCTCTCTCTTTGATTCTCAATACCATGTTCTCCTTGATGTTCTTGGAGATCCATCCGTTGTAATTGATACGTCCATTTTGCATCATGCCTTTATATTGATATTTATTGCATTATGGATTGTTATTACCTATTTTGGTACAATACTTATACCTTTTCTCTCTTATTTTACAAGGTTTACATGAAGAGGGAGAATGCCGGCAGCTGGAATTCTGGACTGGAAAAGGAGCAAATATGATAGACCTTTTCTGCACAACTCCAAAAGTTCTGAAAATTTACGGAGAATTATTTTGGAATGTACAAAATATTTGGCGAAGAAAATACCAGAGGGGACCCACCAGGAGGCCACAAGCCCGGGGGGTGCACGCTACCCCCCAGGCGCGCCCCTGTGGTTTGTGGCCCCCCTGGCAGGCCTCTGGTGTCCATCTGTTGCTATATGAAGGGTTTTGACCTGGAAAAAAATCTGAAGGAAGCTTTCGGGACAAAGCGGCGCAGTCTCGAGGCGGAACCTAGGCAGAAGCAATCTAGGGCTCCGGCGGAGCTGTTCTGCCGGGGAAACTTCCCTTCCGGAGGGGGAAATCATCGTCATCGTCATCACCAATGACCCTCTTATCGAGAGGGGGTCAATCTCCATCAACATCTTCACCAGCACCATCTCCTCTCAAACCCTAGTTCATCTCTTGTATCCGATCTTTGTCTCAAAACCTTAGATTGGTACCTGTGGGTTGCTAGTAGTGTTGATTACTCCTCGTAGTTGATGCTAGTTGGTTTATTCGATGGAAGATCATATGTTCAGATCCTTAATGATAATTAATACCCCTCTGATTATGAACATGAATATGCTTTGTGAGTAGTTACATTTGTTCCTGAGGACATGGGAGAAGTCTTGTTATAAGTAATCATGTGAATTTGGTATTCGTTCGATATTTTGATGAGATGTGTGTTGTCTTTCCTCTAGTGGTGTTATATTAACGTCTGTTGGGAAACGCAGTAATTTCAAAAAATATCCTACGCACACGCAAGATCATGGTGATGCATAACAACGAGAGGGGAGAGTTTCTTCCACGTACACTCATAGACCGTAAGCGGAAGTGTTATGAGAACGCGGTTGATGTAGTTGTATGTCTTCACGATCCGACCGATCCAAGTACCGAACGTACGGCACCTCCGAGTTCAGCACACGTTCAGCTCGGTGACGTCCCACGAACTCTGATCCAGCAGAGCTTCAAGAGAGAGTTCCGTCAGCACGACGGCATGATGACGGTGATGATGATGCTACCGACGCAGGGCTTCGCCTAAGCACCGCTACAATATGACCGAGGTGGATTATGGTGGAGTGGGGCACCGCACACGGCTTGGAACAATCAAGTTGTGTGTCCATGGGGTCCCCCTGCCCCCGTATGTAAAGGAGGGAGGAGGAGGAGGGCCGGCCCTCTACTATGGCGCGCCCTGGGGAGTCCTACTCCCACCGGGAGTTGGATTCCCCCCTTCCATATAGTAGGAGTAGGAGAGAAGGAAAGGGAAAAGAGAAGAGAAGGAAGGAAGGGGCGCAGCCCCTCCCCCTAGTCCAATTCGGACTAAGCCTTGGGGGGCGCGTAGCCTCCCCTCTCTCTTTCCCCTAAAGCCCAATAAGGCCCATATACTCCCCGACGAATTCCCATAACTCTTCGGTTCTCCAAAAAATACCTGAATCGCTCGGAACCTTTTCGATGTCCGAATATAGTCGTCCAATATATCGATCTTTACGTCTCGACTATTTCGAGACTCCTCGTCATGTCCCCGATCTCATCCGGGACTCCGAACTTCGGTACATCAAAACACATAAACTCATATTACCAATCGTCACCGAACGCTAAGCGTGCGGACACTACGGGTTCTAGAACTTTGTAGACATGACCGAGACACGTCTACAGTCAATAACCAATAGTGGAACCTGGATGCTCATATTGGCTCCTACATATTCTACGAAGATCTTTATCGGTCAAACCGCATAACAACATATGTTGTTCCCTTTGTCATCGGTATGTTACTTGCCCGAGATTCGATCGTTGGTATTTCAATACCTAGTTCAATCTCGTCACCGACAAGTCTCTTTAATCGTTCCATAATGCATCATCCCGCAATTGACTCATTAGTCACATTGCTTGCAAGGCTTATAGTGATGTGCATTACCGAGAGGGCCCAGAGATACCTCTCCGACAATCGGAGTGACAAATCCTAATCTCGATCTATGCCAACTCAACAAGTACCATCGGAGACACCTGTAGAGCACCTTTATAATCACCCAGTTAAGTTGTGACATTTGGTAGCACACAAAGTGTTCCTCCGGTATTCAGGAGTTGCATAATCTCATAGTCAGAGGAACATGTATAAGTCATGAAGAAAGCAGTAGCAACAAACTAAACGATCATCGTGCTAAGCTAACGGAATGTGTCAAGTCAATCACATCGTTATCTAATGATGTGATCCCGTTAATCAAATGACAACTCATGTCTATGGCTAGGAAACTTACCATCTTTGATTCAACGAGCTAGTCAAGTAAAGGCATACTAGTGACACTCTGTTTGTCTATGTATTCACACATGTACTAAGTTTCCGGTTAATACAACTCTAGCATGAATAATAAACATTTATCATGATATAAGGAAATAAATAATAACTTTATTATGGCCTCTAGGGCATATTTCCTTTAGTTCCCAATTGCACTAGAGTCAATAATCAAGTTCACATATTTATGTGATTAGTTCACATCTCCATGTGACTAATACCCAAATGGTTTACTAGAGTCAATAATCTAGTTCACATCGCTATGTGATTAACACCCAAAGAGTGATCATGTTTTTCTTGTGAGAGAAGTTTAGTCTATGGGTCTGCAATATTCAGATCCGTATGTATTTCACAAATTTCTATGTCTACAATGCTCTGCATGGAGCTACTCTAGCTAATTGCTCCCACTTTCAATATGTATCCAGATCAAGACTTAGAGTCATCTAGGTCGATGTAAAAAGCTTGCATCGGCGTAACTCTTTACGACGAACTCTTTTATCACCTCCATAACTGAGAAATATTTCCTTAGTCCTCTAAGGATAATTTTGACCGCTGTCCAGTGATCTACTCCTAGATCACTATTGTACTCCCTTGCCAGAATCATGCTAAGGTATACAATAGGACTGGTAAACAACATAGTATACTTTATACAACCTATGACTAAGGCATAGGGAATGACTTTTCATTCTCTTCCTATTTTCTGCTGTGGTCGGGTTTTGAGTCTTTACTCAACTTCACACCTTGCAACACAGGAAAGAACTCCTTCTTTGACTGTTCCATTTTGAACTACTTCAAAATCTTGTCAAGGTATGTACTCATTGAAAAAACTTATCGAGTGTCTTGATCTATCTCTATAGATCTTGATGCTCAATGTGTAAGCAACTTCATCGAGGTCTTTCTTTGAAAAACTCTTTTCAAACACTCCTTTATGCTTTCCAGAAAATTCTACATTATTTCCGATCAACAATATGTCATTCACATATACTTATCATAAATGTTGTAGTGCTCCCACTCACTTTCTTGTAAATACAGGCTTCACCGCAAGTCTGTATAAAACCATATGCTTTGATCACTTTATCAAAGCATATATTCCAACTCCGAGATGCTTGCACTAGTCCATAGATGGATCGCTAGAGCTTGCTCACTTTGTTAGCACCTTTAGGATCGACAAAACCTTCTGGTTGCATCATATACAACTCTTGTTTAAGAAATCCATTAAGGAATACAATTTTGACATCCATTTGCCAGATTTCATAAAATGCGACAACTGCTAATATGATTCGGACAGACTTTTAAGCATCGATACGAGTGAGAAAATCTCATCGTAGTCAACACCTTGAACTTGTCAAAAACATTTTTGCGACAATTCAAGCTTTGTAGATAGTAACACTACTATCAGCGTCCGTCTTCCTCTTGAAGATCCATTTATTCTTAATGACTCACCGATCATCGGGCAAGTCAATCAAAGTCCATACTTTGTTCCATACATGGATCCCATCTCAGATTTCATGGCCTCAAGCCATTTCGCGGAATCTGGGCTCATCATCGCTTCCTCATAGTTCGTAGGTTCGTCATGGTCAAGTAACATGACATCCAGAACATGATTACTGTACCACTCTGGTGCGGATCTCACTCTGGTTAACCTACGAGGTTCGGTAGTAACTTGATCTGAAGTTACATGATCATCATCATTAGCTTCCTCACTAATTGGTGTAGGAGTCACATGAACAGATTTCTGTGATGAACTACTTTCCAATAAGGGAGCAGGTACAGTTACCTCATCAAGTTCTACTTTCCTCCCACTCACTTCTTTCGAGAGAAACTCCTTCTCTAGAAAGGATCCATTCTTAGCAACGAATGTCTTGCCTTCGGATCTGTGATATAAGGTGTACCCAACTGTCTCCTTTGGGTATCCTATGAAGACACATTTCTCCGATTTGGGTTTGAGCTTATTAGGATGAAACTTTTTCACATAAGCATCGCAACCCCAAACTTTAAGAAATGACAACTTTGGTTTCTTGCCAAACCACAGTTCATATGGCGTCGTCTCAACGGATTTAGATGGTGCCCTATTTAACGTGAATGCAGCTGTGTCTAATGCATAACCCCAAAACGATAGTGGTAAATCGGTAAGAGACATCATATATTGCACCATATCTAATAAAGTATGGTTATGATGTTCGGACACACCATTACTCTGTGGTGTTCCAGGTGGCGTGAGTTGCGAAACTATTCCGCATTGTTTCAAATGAAGACCAAACTCGTAACTCAAATATTCTCCTCCACGATCAGATCGTAGAAACTTTATTTTCTTGTTACGATGATTTTCCATTTCACTCTGAAATTGTTTGAACTTTTCAAATGTTTCAGATTTATGTTTCATCAAGAAGATACACCCATATCTTACTGCCGCGAGCCTCAACACTCATCGGACTGCATAAATCAGTATGTATTATTTCCATCAAGTCTGTTGCTCGCTCCATTGTTCCGGAGAACGGAGTCTTAGTCATCTTGCCCATGAGGCATGGTTCGCAAGCATCAACTGATTCATAATCAAGTGATTCCAAAAGCCCATCAGCATGGATTTTCTTCATGCGCTTTACACCAATATGACCTAAACGGCAGTGCCACAAATAAGTTGCACTATCATTATTAACTTTTCATATTTTGGCTTCAATATTATGAATATGTGTATCACTACGATCGAGGTTCAATAAACCATTCACCTTGGGTGTATGACCATTGAAGGTTTTATTCATGTAAACAGAACAACAATTATTCTCTGACTTTAAATGAATAATCGTATTGCAATAAACATGATCAAATCATATTCATGCTTAACACAAACACCAAATAACATTTATTTAGGTTCAACACTAATCCTGAAAGTATAGGGAGTGTGCGATGATGATCATATCAATCTTGGACACTTCCAACACACATCGTCACTTCACCCTTAACTAGTCTCTGTTCATTCTGCAACTCCCATTTCGAGTTACTAATCTCAGCAGCTGAACTATTATCAAATACTGAGGGGTTGCTATAAACACTAGTAAAGTACACATCAATAACATGTATATCGAATATACCTTTGTTCACTTTGCCATCCTTCTTATCCGCCAAATACTTGGGACAGTTCTGCTTCCAGTGACCAGTCCCTTTGCAGTAGAAGCACTTAGTCTCAGGTTTAGGTCTAGACTTGAGCTTCTTCACAAGAGCAGCAACTTGCTTGCCGTTCTTCTTGAAGTTCCCCTTCTTCCCTTTGCCCTTTTCTTGAAACTAGTGGTCTTGTCAACCATCAACACTTGATGCTTTTCTTGATTTCTACCTTCGTTGATTTCAGCATCACGAAAAGCTTGGGAATCGTTTCCGTTATCCCTTGCATATTATAGTTCATCATGAAGTTCTAGTAACTTGGTGATAGTGACTAGAGAACTCTATCAATCACTATCTTATCTGGAAGATTAACTCCCACTGGATTCAAGTGATTGTAGTACTCAGACATTCTGAGAACATGCTCACTGGTTGAGCTATTCTCCTCCATCTTGTAGGAAAAACACCTTGTCAAAGGTCTCATACCTCTCAACTCGGACATGAGTCTGAAATACAAATTTCAGCTCTTGGAACATCTTATATGCTCTGTGGCGTTCAAAACGTTTTTGAAGTCCCGGTTCTAAGCCGTAAAGCATGGTGCACTAAACTATCAAGTAGTCATCATACCGAGCTTTGCCAAACGTTCATAAAGTTTGCATCTGCTCCTGCAATAGGTCTGTCACCTAGCGATGCATCAAGGACATAATTCTTTTGTGCAACAATGAGGATAATCCTCAGATCAAGGATCCAATCCGCATCATTGCTACTATTATCTTTCAACATAGTTTTCTCTAGGAACATATCATAAGTAAAACGGGGAGCTACATCGCGAGCTAGTGATCTACAACATAGTTAAGCAAAATACTATCAGGTACTAAGTTCATGATAAATTAAAGTTCAATTAGTCACATTACTTAAGAACTCCCACTTAGATAGACATCCCACTACAAAAAAAAGACATATCCATGACATTTTGGGCCGAACGAATTTTTTTCCTATCATACATATGACACTTCTATGACGATAATTGTGACAAAACCCGGTATCATCATAGATGTGGTGGGATCCTACTTCTATGACAAAAAATCATGACAGAAAATGGGCTTTTCGTCCTGGGCGGGCCGGAGACGCAGCTGCATGACATTCTTTGGGCCGTCCATGACGGAAAAAACCATGGTAGAAGCGAGGGGGAGGAAAATTTTTGGGGAGTTCCTGGTTACGGTGGGAGGTCGGGGGACGAGCAATGCGCGTTTCTCTCATACACGTACGCGCGTGTGTGCGAGGCGTTGGCTCTAACTGAACCCGAGCGAGGCGTTGGGCTCTAACTGAACCCGAACGATTGCACTGCAGGCTACGCGTTACTGAACCCGATCGAGCGATTCCTTCGCTACTACTGCTAACTGAAGCCGATCGATGCTGCCTCTGGGATGAACAGTGAGCGTTGCGGGAGGTTTGGATGAACAGTGAGCGGTGCCGTTGCCTCTGGATGAACAGGACCCCGTGGTGTGGTGGAGGGCTGGATGAACAGTAGACGGTGGAGGGGTGCTCGTGGAGGGGTGGTTGAACAAGACCCCGTGGTGTGGAGGGCTGGATGAACAGTAGACAATGGAGAGGTGCCCGTGGAGAGGTGGTTGAACAGGACCCCGTGGTGTGGAGGGCTGGATGAACAGTAGACGGTGGAGGGGTGGTTGAACAGTAGCCGCTGGAGTAGCGCGCGGTGGAGGCTGGATGAACAGGAGCCCGTGGAGGCTGGAGGAGGTCGATGGTGGAGATGAACAGTATCTCGTGGAGTCCCGTTTTGCAGTACGCCACACCCCTCCCGATGAACAGGACCCCCGTTTCGATCGTAGCGCTCCAACACAAGTCCGTTTCCTCCGTTTTGCGGTACGCCACACCCCTCCCGATCAACCGGACCCCCGTTTCGACCGTAGGAGGTTCGTTTCCTCCGTTTTGCGGTACGCCACACCCCACCCGATCAACAGGACCCCCGTTTCGACCGTAGGAGGTCTGTTTCCTCCGTTTTGCGGTACGCCACACCCCTCCCGATGAACAGGGTCCCGTTTCGAACGTGGCCGGTCGAACACAAGGCCGTTTCCTCCGTTCTGCGGTACGCCAGGCCTCGTTTCCATCGCCTGTTCCGTCCAAGCCCTCCTGATGAGCACGACGCATTCCGTTGCCTCCCCATGAACACGGCGCATTCTGTTGCCTCCCCATGAACACGACGCATTCCATTGCCTCCCCATGAACACGACGACGACGTTGTTTCTCCGTTCCGACCCAGCCATGTACACGAGCCCTGGCCGTACGTATGCGCGAGCAGGCGTTCGATACCCGCCCGTATGTACACATACGTGGCCGTATTTTCTTTCTTGCACCCTGGCCGCCTCTACTACGACACGTGCGCGCCTCTACATCGACCAGTATATATGTACATACATGTTTGCGACGAGAATGACAACGCTACGTACGCTTCGACCAGGCGGGTCCCGACTGTCAGGCACTTCCTTGCGTGCGAAGATGTAGCTGGTGGGTCCTAGCAGTCAGGGGGCGAAATACGGTGGCCCGTACGGTGGGTCCCACTGTCAGGTGGAGGAATAATTATTTTGAACGTAATAAGGAGGCACTTCCTTGCTGCGGCCGTGGACCCAACTGTCAGCCTCTCCACGTACAGTCCACGTCCGATGGAAGCCGTTCCTTGACCATGTTGACCACTCCGCGCTGAGAGCACCAGGGCGGTGGACGACGGTGAGGCCTAGGAAGGGGACGACGCGGAGCCGGGGAAGACGCGGCAGTGGATGCCCACGCGTAGAGGAGTACGAGGATTCACTGGTTCGCTGCGGTATGAGGCTGCCGTCGTCGCAGAATAACAGGGGGCGTGGGTGAGTAGAGGGATGGCCTGGCCAGCGGTGGGAGTAGTAGGGGGCGGTGAGGCCTCCGCCGCATCGCAGTCGGCCATGGGAGGCAGGAGCACGAGGCACGACCGACGCTGGTTTGGGCAGCTAGAGTAAGAAGACCAGAGGTTGAAGAAGCACTACAGCCGTTGGATGGACATCGTACGGTCACTGGAGCTAGAATCGTGCATATTGACTAAGTTGACAAAGCCCTCCGTCCCCGTCAACTTAGTAGGCCCACAAGTCAGCCTGCCACTATACTGGGTCCCAGCTAACAGGGGGAGTATTCATTTTTTTTGTGCGTAATAAGGAGGCACTTCCTTGCGTGTGAAGATATAGCTGGTGGGTCCGAGCTGTCAGCGGCGGTAACGTTTTTTTTGCGAAATACAGAGACCCTTTCGGTGGGTCCCTGATGTCAGGTGGAGGAATCATTATTTTGCGCGTAATAAGGAGGCATTTCCTTGCGTGCAGCCGTGGACCCAGCTGTCGGCCTCTTCACATAAAGTCCACTTTAGATGCATGTCGGTCGTTGACCACGTTAACCAGGCCGTGCCAAGAGCACCAGGGCGGTGGACGACGGCGAGGCCTAGGAAGGGAACGACACGGAGGTAGGGAAGACTCGACAGTTGTTTCCCACGCGGAGGGGAGTACGACTGTACGAGGGTTTAGTGGTTCGTCTGCCGTTGCTGGAGAATAACAGCAGGTGTGGGTGAGTAGAGGGATGGCTAGGCCAGCGATGGGATTACGGTGGGGCAGTGAGGCCTGCGCGGCAGCAGAGCCGGCCGCGAGGAGGAGGGAGCAGGCAGTCCCGCCGGCGCCTGTTTGAGCGGCTGGAGCAGGAAGAGCAGAGATTGAAGAAGCACGACGGCCATTGGATGGCCATCCAACAGTCACTGGTTGTGCGTCAACCTTTTTTTAGGAAAGCCTCAAATCTGTGGAAAACAGCATACAACCCATCTGGCATTATTTCTAATAATTTACAGTCCATTTGCTAATTATTAAGGTTTTTTGGAGCCCATATTCTTTTTGTTAGCATTACAGCCCATATTGTGGCCACGGTTAAAAAATTATACGAAATTTTGCATATTTCGGTGCGGTTCGAACTGTTTTTAATCTTGAAATTTCGACTCACATTCAAACTGATTTTAAAAATAAATGTATATCAATATAAAATCCAACAAATTCTCCATGCTTAAAAATTAATGTAATTTCAAATCTCGAAATGAAAAAAAAGATATTTGAAACTAATTGCCGGTTTGATGTGTTTAAAAAATGTACATCCCATTTCTCATTACTGATGGGCCATTTTCTCAGCCAGCCGAATGAAAGCTCTCCTCGTCTTGAAAGATTTGCAGCCCAACAGGCCTGACAAAGCGACTTACTTGGCAAATCACAAAAAAACTGGGCTGTGGCCGTGAACCCAGTTGTCAGCCTCTCCATGTACAGTACTCTTCCGATGGAATGTCGTTGACCACGCCACGCCGAGAGCACCAAGGCGGTGGATGACGGCAAGGCCTAGGAAGGGGACGACGCGGAGCCGGGGAAGACGCGGCAGTGGATGCCCACGCGGAGAGGAGTACGAGGGTTCACTGGTTCGGCTGCGGTGTGAGGCTGCCGTCGCCGCAGGGCCTGGCTAGCGGTGGGAGTAGTAGGGGGCGATGAGGCCTCATCGGCAGCACAGCCGGCCACTGGAGGCAGGAACAGGCGGTCTCCCCGGCGCTGGTTTGGGCGGCTGGTGCAAGAAGAGCAGCGATTGAAGAAGCAGCAGGACCGTTCGATTCAAATCCAACGGTTATTGTTGCTAGAATCGTTTGTCGACTAAGTTGATAAGCCCTGCGTACGCGTCAACTTAGTAGGCCCACAGGTCAGCCTCCCAACCGGTGCACCCCAGATGTCAGTGGGAGGAATCATTTTTTTCATGTAATAAGGAGGCAGTTGATTGCGTGCGGCCAGGCCAGCGGAGGGAGTAGGGTGGGCCGGGGAAGCCTGCGCGGCATCACAACGGGCCACAAGAGGAGGGAGCAAGCAGTCCCGCCGGTGCTAGTTTAGGCGGCTGGAGCAGGAAGATTAGAGATTGAAGAAGCACGTCGGCCGTTGGATGGACATCCAACACTAACTGCTGCTAGAATCGTGTGTTCACTGACAAAGCCTTGCGTAAACAAGTCAGCCTCGAAATCTGTGGCGTGTACAACCCATTTGCTATTATTTTTATAATTTTTACTCATTTTCTAATTCATATGGAATTTATTGCATCCCGTTTTCCATTTTTAGAATTGCTGGCCATTTTCTGGTCAGTACCAGGGTCAAAAAATTAACCAAATATGTGGGAAATTTTGAAAATTCGCAATTTTTTGCTGGGGAATGACATATTCTTAATCCAAAAATTAATAGCCATACTAAAACAAATTTAAAAATAAATTAGTACTATGTCATGTTAAATCCAATGAAATACGTATAAGATATAAGTGAAGAACAAAAACAAAAAAAGAAACTTATATCCCATTTGTTATAAATTTTTTGGAATTTTCAACCCCTTTTGATATTACTTTTAATATACATTGACCATACTCTTAAGCCAGGCCGGAATGCATCCCTCCTCGTCTTGAAAGATTTGCAGCCCAGTAATTCGGAGAAAACAAATAGGCCTAGCTTGGGTATTCTTCAAAAAGAAATACTGGGCTACCTATTTTCCCAAAGAACTGGTGCATGAGCATTTAGCTTTATTTATTTACTTATTTATGTTTAGGGGACCATGAGCATGTACCTGGGCCGGATTCATGTGAGAGCCTCCCAGTTAATTATGGGCTTCTCTATTGGGCCTTCATCAGTGGGCTGCATGTTATCAACAAGTGGAAAATGTGTTCCGAGTTTTAAAAAAAATGTGTTCCGTACGATAAATAGTATGCGCTACATACGGTATGGGGCACTAAAGGATTGAACCGTGCAACGACTTCCAAAACATTGTGTTTGTCGTTCTAACAACACATTTATTCAACCAACAGACAAAATATACTACTAATTGTACATTGAAAATAGCAGCACCAGCAACCAGGGCTGGGGGTGCAACAGAAGCAGTAAGCAGGCCAGAAGAGTGAAGACGCAACTCTCTCTTCCAAACCAAACATCATCCATCATTACAAAAGGGATACCAAAAAAGAATAAGTGTATGCATCAAACTAAATAAAGATCCTACTACACCAAGTGTACGCATCTAACTAACTGGCTCAGTTAGACATTACTATTTATTAAGCTGTGGAGATTGGCTGACGGCTTGAACCAGATGGGTGCCTGACGGGGGAAACTCCAGCCAGCAGGTCGAAGTCTGATACTTGTGACCCTCTCTCCTACTTTGGGCTGCAGAGCGTGGCGGCACATATCAGGGTATGGTGCATGCAGAGACGCATGGTACGCTGTGTACACACAGTTTTGCCTGATGAACGAAATTGCGCTGCCATCATGATCCTTGCCGTCGGTTATCTCATGGTTAATCGGATAATTCAGTCCGACAAACAGAGAGCGTGTACCAAGGCTACTTACCAGCCTCTAGTCAAAAATTCCTGAAGGCCTAGAGAAGCTGGGATCCTGCTCAAAGACCTTGCAGTGACTGTGATTGTATTCCGCGAAACAACACGTCCGGTACGTGCGAATGATCATCAATCTTTCGCCGTCGTCTGATCGAGCCAGGAACCACCTGCAACTGCCATGCCGCTTTTCTTTGGAAGGTTCTGGGATTAGGAAGGGTAGGGACATCAGGCGGCCTACAACATCATATCAAGTTGGAGTCAAATAAAAAAGGGCTCTTGGTTTAGTCAATCTTAAGAACATCATGTTATGAGTATGAATATTTTTTCAGCAAATGTTGACAGTAATATAAGCAAGCCATCATGATATCATAGGAAAGTAACATACTGCTGTAACAACCGTTTGTAGCAATGACTGGAGTAGGCCAGCAATACGTACAACCATAGAAGGAGTCGACAACGTAAATGAAGCCCTTGTGTTCAACGGCATCAGAGAACCATGGAGGATGTATGATCCTGCGATGGACGTGCAGATTTATCCACTTACCGTAGTGACCTGTCAGATAGGCGAGACCACGGTTGAAGAACGCAATTAGCCCGAAGTCTTTATAATTCACAGATCTTGTGGGCACTTGGCAGATTACAACCTTGAGCAAATCAAACTTGGTATCATGTTGGCTACTGTAAGATTCCAAGTATTCTGGGCCGCGGTGCCAAAGCAGTGCAGTGTTAATCGAAGGAAGGGGGGTCAATCGCCGGGTGTAGACCTCCACGAGCATCCAGCTACCGCGACCGTCGACGAGCACCATCCAAGATGTGTTCATGCCGACCCAGTACATACCGTTAATGTAGTTGAGGCTGACGGGGATCGGATCGCAGTCAAGGGGGTTGATGCTCGCCACCCTATGATCGTTATGCTGCGTGACACATCGTTTCTGAAGATCAGGCGGCATCAGCAAGCAAGGAGCTGGCTTAAATAGCTCCGGCCTGAGGGCTTTGAGTAAACGGTATACCCCGACGAGCATGCGGCGAGCGGTATGGTACTGAGATTGTCCACACGCGAAACAATGAGCTTGATTACCTTTGTGCGGAGCAAATTCCAGCCACTCTTTCGGTGGATGCTGCTCGGTTCTGCCATTGTTAGTGCTTGGGTTTCGGATGAGGGGGGAGGCTTCTTAGCGGGGATGGAAGATTGGACGAGATTATGTGCGGACAAAGATGGAGAAGCGAATATGTGCTGCGGGAAGTGGATAGGTGATGATGACTACAGCATGCCGCTTGACTTACGAGACACATACCAGCAGCGTAGGGTCATGTCGATGCCACACAACTTGCTTGAGTGATCACAGTACTGGTACTCCCTACAATGTTATGCCCTAACTTGCTTGAGTAGAGTAGGACTCTGCTCTACTACTAGCACCGGAGGAGTAGTATATTCTAATCTAAAATAGTTACAAACTTCAATGCCCGAGCGTGGAACGACTACGAACCATGCTCAAAGACCGTGTCTACGTAGTGTTTGGACATGGGCGACAACCTCAACGCCAACGGTGCTGCTCCCGTTGCACAGTATGTGTTTCTGTCCTTCCTGTTCGAAATCGTGGTAGAATTCATGTTTCTACTCTGTATCCTACTACTATGCTAGTCCACATGATTAGTTTCATCTCTGTTATAGCCGTCATGATTTATTTTGTGCTTATTCGGATTAAATCTCGTAGTAACTTGCTCATATATTCAACTGGCGCAACGTCCCCTACAGCCACTCCCGTTTCATGGACGGCGTGGTCGATGTTGGAATTTTGTGAGCTCTTCTACCACTTGTATGAGCATGAGAAGAGGAGACCTACATGCGCGCTCCTCCTCCTCGCTCGCCTTGCCACGCCACGCCTCGTCACGACACGCCGCGGGTTGCGTGATTGAGCCGAGCCGAGGACAGAGCTATACTCCCACGACCTACCCGGCCCACACTATATAGTTTCTCACCACCGTTCCAGATCATTGCGCCACCAAGCAAGTCTTCTCCATCCCTCCTTTCGGTGTGCACCTGGAGAAGGGACAGCAGGCCTCTGAAACCCCGCCTCCCGTGATCCTGTACGGGAGAGGGGCGATCGGGTTTTTGGGGAGCGCACTCGCGTGACTGCTGGCAGCGACGACTTCGCGAACGACGACTTATTCCCCGATCTCGGCAACCTCATCCTCGACATGGGCGACAACGTCAACGCCGGCAACCAGTGAGATACAGGGTGTAGGAAGCGGTTTGGGAATTTGCATGCCTTTCCAACCAGTGAGATACTCCGTACAAAGTACGACAGAGAAATAACCACAGAGAAGGAAGCTAAAAGTAAACAATCAAACGAGCATTTTTGCATTTGTTTTGCATTGAATCGTTTCACAAGCTTGACTAGTGCTGTTTTTCTACTTTTACAAAAACCGCATTGTAATGTTAAAACGTGCATTTGCACGTACATAAGTAATAGTAGTACTCCCTCCGTCTAGGTGTATAAGTCTTCCCTCCTTCTTGGTCACGGTGCACAACCGAAGATGACTTATTGACCTGGACGGAGGGAGTAGCACAGTCTGCAAGCATATATCGAGAGAGACGTGTAGTGCGATAGTATATAGTAAAGTTTGTGCTATATGCACATACTTGCAAAATGCGTACGAATACACAAGGTTTCCAAACTTTCCCTTTTACATACTTAATTAAGGACGCTAAAAATTCCTGAACGTTCGGGATTTATCATTTGCGTCCCAAAACTAGTGAGATCGCCTTACGAAACAAAAATTATACTCCTCCTAAAAGCCACGGCGCTCGCAGGAGCGCTTGCTGCGCGCCACGAGTGCCTTGGTGCGCGGCCATTTCCCAGCGTGCCGACACAACGCCTCTTCCTCAGCCTCGCAACTCGTGAGGTGCTGATTGGCGACTTGCCGGCGGGCGAGCGCGATCTCACCGGTGTGGTGATCTGGTGCCAACAGGTACTCCTCCTCGCTGGAAGCGTGCACCCGGTCCACGTACCGCCAAGCGTAGATGAGGTGCTTGGGCCCGACTGCACTCAGGGCGTCGGCACGGGCGTCCTCCGCCACCCTCACGGCCCTCGCACGAGCCTTCTGCCAAAGAGCCAATTGCCTGACTCTCTCAGACGCGACATAGGCCTCCCAGGCAGCTTGTTCCGCGATGCGCTTCTCTTCCTCGGCCTTCTTCTCCGCTTCTATTTTGGCGCGCTCTGCTGGAGGCAAAGCCTCCCACAAGGCGACATCCATTTGTTTCCCAAGCTCCTCAAGGCTGGGGGGCTCAGCGGGCGGTGCGGCATTGTCCTCGTAGCGGGGAGCCGACGCGTGCTCCGGCACGCGTGCTGGCGAGATTGGGAACACCGACGCGTCCACCTCTACGCATCGCGACAAGGAGCGGAACACCGACGCGTCCTCCTCGACTAGTGGCGGCGAGGAACGGAACGGCGACGCGTCGCGTAGCGGCGAGGAGCGGAACACCGACGCATCCTCCTCAACTAGTGGCGGCGAGGAACGGAACATCGACGGGTGACCGTCCGTGTGGTGCAGCGAGGGGCTCCTAGGGCTTGGGAGGGGCGATGCCATGGTGGTCGACGTGAGAGGGAGGGGGAGGAGATAGCGATGAACGTGAACGTGAGGGGGAGGAGATAGCGATGTCGTGGGAGGCGCAGTATTTATAGCAAGCAATGGCACACCTACGTAAGATATGGACTAAGCTGCACTGACTTAACTGCCGGTCCAGTTGCGTCACTGACATGTGGCCAGACCCCTATTGGGCCCATATGTCAGTGACCGAATGCACCTGTAGTTAAGTAACAACTACGTGGGCATATTTGTTGGATTAAATTACGGGGGAGCGAAGGGGTGGAAATATTGCTGGTCACAACAGATTGGACGAGCGTGGGGGGAGGGGAGTCATGCATGCAGATTTTTTCACACGGGGTGGAGTGGTGGGACCGCCGGAGGGAGAAGGAGAGTTTGGCAGGCATATTGTTTCCACACATGGAGATGAAAAGATTTGGAGACGAACGGGCTTCCTCCAAGTATGGGGAACGGTGCATAATAAGTCATCTTGCATGCCGGGCTAGGTATAGTCTGAAGTCATTAAAAACAAACACGCCCCACACATGTTCATATTTGAAGGTGCACTAAATTATTGCATGCGATGATTAAGGCTGGATATAATGGTGGTATCTTAGCTGGTATCATGCACACGGGAATAGCAAACATGTTGATGTTTCAAAGAATTAAAGAAGAGAGGGGGGTTAGAGTAACTAGTGTTCATGCATGCATTGGTAAACACATTTTTTTGTGGAGAACGACAGCACTAGTTGAGTACTTTTGCAGACTTCAAAAACTATTCCATAATGTGTCAACATTCACAATGTCAAATCAATATTTTTATACTCATTATAAAACGTAGTTCTTATACTCATTATAATCAGTACTCCCTCCATCTAGGTGAGCAAGTCATCTTAGATTGTGCACTGTGACCAAGGAGGAGGGGAAAACGAGATATCTTAATGTTTATTTGCTAATTAATAGCATTGCATGCAATGAACTAACCACTGCATGTCGTGTTTGGTAGTCTCAAGTCATTAAGAGCATGCACACCCACATCTCCTATTGGTTGATATGTCAAGAAACAAGAAACGAGGTAGAAGTTAATGCACCGCGCCTAAGTGTTTTGGGAGTATTGTAGATATTGATATTTTTAGTATAAATTTGGTCGTGGGATTTCATTGATGCCTGTCAAAGCGTTGCCAGGTCTGCTATGCGTGACCTGAAGATGAAAGCGTTGAGCATCTCGAAGTTGATCAACAATCTTTAATTGTCAAAGATTAGCCGTTCGGCCAATAAGGTGGCACACTTAATCGCTAAGTATAGCTTTGACAATAGATTAGATGGTATTCTTGTAAATAATGTACCGCCCTGTGTGGTGAATATTGTATCGAATGAGTGTACTGGTGTGGCTGGTTAATTAATATAAGGTGGTGTTCAAAAAAGTATAAATTTGGTCAAACACTTTGCAAACGGTTGACGGGAGTAAAAAGGACCAGAGGGAGTATCATGCATGCGGAGTAGGCAAAAAAATTGCTTGTCTAAAAAAAGGCAAAAAATTGCTCATTTATAGCCGGTCGAAGTCTCAAAGGGCGCGACCGCGCGAGGGAGACGAAGGTCGTGGGAGGCGCGATGTTTGACAGAATTAAGTGAAGTTACATCCACGCGCCGGCATGGCGTGCGAACAGGCAGAAGCTATACCGGTTCAATGCCTGCACTATGAGAGGTCGCATCCGTGTCAGAGCAATCACTCCCTCCAGTCCTTTTTTGTTTGGGTATAACAAAATCTCGTTTTCCATTCACATTTTACAAGTAAAGTTTGTGGACAAACTTTGACCCAAAGTACGATGGGGACTAGTAAACCAGAATGGAGGTAGTAGTTTTTTTTAATCGAAGAAGGGTTTCCCCTTCCTATTTTCACTAAAGAAAACCAGCATGTAAATCTAACCATTTTATTTGCCCTAGAACTACCAGGTTCAACATCTCGCAACATAAACCCATACAACCTCCATCGCAAAAAAAACAAACCATACAACCATACGCCAAGGAGGTACGTAGTACTATGAATTCCATTTTCGCTCCATACCAATCGTTCTAAAAACTACTTACTACTTATAATGCGCCATTGAAAATCGGAACTCTTAACCCCTCTAAAAACGATATTTTAAATGTGGTTACTCGATCTGTGGCAACTGGCGAGCCACCGCGCTCCAAGTCGTTCACCTGTGGTCCCGACCATCAACCCCTATGGATCAAATTATCACGCGAGCTGACTATTCCTACAAAGGTGCTCCACCACATACCTGGTACCCGCGAATGCAGCAATCGTGCCCCTAGGGTTTTAGGGTTTATTTGTTAACGTCGCCTTTACGTAACACTCATGTGTGCGAGACAGCGAGAGGCCGACTGCGTGCGTGCGCCTCTTCTCTTTGTATATGTACTCCACCGTTTGTCTGGTGTCCAAAAAATTATAATAACTACTAGCAATGTGCCAATGCATTGCCACACGATCAAAGTAGATTAATTACAGTGGCAGAGCTAGATGCAGACTACGCCTGGGGCTGTGCTATGTTGAGTGATACACTTCTATGATTTTCTATGCTTTGCATGAAGAAATTACAAAGGAAGTTGTTTCTAGGCCTAGGGCTATAGCCCTAGCTGCCCCAGGTCTGTCTCCGCCATTAGATTAATACATATTCACCGATTTGATAGAAAAAAGTCTTGCTTTGAAATACGTATATCACTAAAAATATGTTATGTTTCACTCAAAATATATTCCTTTGGCGGTTTTGATGAGATAAGGGAGGAATGTTGTTGGTTTCAAGATTCGAGAAGTGGTATATGTCTAATTTCTACTCTTACTAGCAAGATGCCCGTGCGTTGCACGCAACATCAAGATCTTGTGGGAGAAAAGGATGAACGAGGGAAGGCCTTATCTGCAAATGTGGTGAAGAGTGCGGGTAAATTGCCATATTTTCCTTCCTATCCGTCAGATATAAATCAGACGACCTACATTGCAGGATGGCAGGCCCACCATCATCACCAACTCTATTTTTATCCCTACTCTTATAATAAGCATTGTCGGTGATGATCGTGTGCCTGCCATCCTGCAATATAGGCCGTCCGATCTATATCTGACGGATAGGAAGGAAACTATGGCAATTTTGCAAAAAGATACCCACACCCCTCTCCACATTTGCAAATAAGGCCTTCCCTCGTTCATCCTTTCCCCCCACAAGATAAACTACTCATACAAATGCATCTTGATGTTCCATGCAACGCATGGGCATCTTGCTAGTTGTTGCAAAAAGCCCATGTGTGCGTGAGAGAGAGGGCGAGTGGAGGAGGACGGAGTGCATGTGTGACAAAGACATAAGGAGTGTGTGTGCGATAGGTATCAGCTTAAAATGAGGCGATAGTGTGTGTGTGCACGATCGAGAGGGCGTGTCTCAAGAAGGGAAGAAAAATCTACATAGATACAAGGAGCGGGAGAGAGACATGTATGCGACGGTGGAAGCACGAGTGTGCGGGTGTATAAACCTATCTAGAGGCTAGCTAGTCGATAAATGTTTGTGAGAGAAATACGAGTCGGGGTGCGAAAGCGAGAGTTTTGTGTGTGTGAGAGAGAGACGGTAGTCGGGAAGGGGAGTGGAAGCAGGAGTTGTGCGTGTGTGTCTATGTGAGAGAGAGAGGAGACGGTAGTCGGGGTTGTCTGATTGGTAAACAAATGAATAATGTCAGTCTGAGATGGAGAAGAAAAGGAGACCGCAACAAATGTTGTGTCTACAGGAGAGATAGAGAGAGTAATTTTAGTGGTATGAGTCATATGTAGAGACATATAGGGTGTGTGAGAGAATCCCATAGAGAGAAAGACAAAGTGAAAGACGAGTGGAGACTGTGTGTTTGGCGGTGAAAAAGAAAGCTTAGGTACCGAGTGATACCAGAGAACAGTAGAGACGTGAGAGATAATGAAAACTGTGTAATTTATAATGATAGGGAGAGTGTGACACTTCTCAAGGGAGACGTCGAGAGACCATGTTTGCGAGGATAGGAGCAACATGAAGTGAGCGTGCGGGTGAGCTGGAGAAAAGAGAGTGATAGCTACCTGAAGGAGCATGCATGCGAGAGAGATGGGCGTGAAAGGAGTGAACAAAAAAGGGATTCAAATATTTGAATTCGAGATGATGATACATGTAATCCATACTCGAACCAAAATTGATCTATCAAACATGCATACTCATATGAATTCACGCACATCTATGTTATTTAATATGTAGATATTACTGATCCATACATTTTAGTAGAACATAATTTGGTTAAATTTTTTTGAATTCAACTTTAAGATTTTGATATCTTTGTATTTGTAAATCATATTATACATATAAAGGAGCAGAATTCTTTGTTGTGCTTTTGAAAGTATATATAAAAATGATGTATATAGAATGTAATTTCAATTGAAAATGGATCTCGCCCGAAAAAAATAGAATACAAATAGGATTCGAATTGAGTTGGAATGGTAAACGTGCACTCTGCAAAATTTGAACGAAGCGGGGAAAGTCGCAGTAACCGCCCGAAACCAAAATCTGCGAGATGGAAATCACTACTGCCTATCCCTGCCACGCAAAGCCTATATGATGGATTTCTATAGGTTTCGATAGGGGTAGGTTTGTAATTTCACCCAAACGTGACGTAACTGCCTCTCATCCGGATTCATACATGGTGGGCGCCAAAACACAGTGTGTCCTCGGCCGAAATCGACTCCCTCCCCGATTCATATTCGTACACAGTGGGCGCCAAAAACAAACTCTCGTCGGCAAATTTCGGTGTATGCGAGATTACCGTCCTATCCCCAACCGACTAGTGTTGCTGTGATGTAGTAGAAATTTGAAACGGGGGCTAAGTTTGTAAATTTCCTCGCATTTGAGACAAGCGCGGCCTGAATACATGGTTCCCCCTTCCTCTCTACCTCCCTTTTCCCCATTCGTACTCCGTGGGCGCCAAAACACCCTCTCCACCCCACCCTCCTCTGTCCGCCGCCGTCCGCCACCCCATCCACCGCCGTCGTCCTCCACCATGCCGGAGCTAATACCCCGACTCCGCCATCCATTACAAGAGATCGACCTCTCTCATCCACGGCTTCGGACCGGGATCCTTGCATCCCGTCCTCTCGCTTCATCCCTGCCATCGTCCACCTTGCCGGCGCCACTCCTACGACCGTCTCGTTGACCGCGCCCCGCCTCCACCGTCTACCCTCCTAGATCTGCTTCCACGCCGCCGACAGCCATCACTACCGCAGCACCGTCTAATTCTCAGCAGATGCGTACATGGTGCCGCACCAGAGGCGGTACTCTTTCGTATCTGCTCAACTTATTTATCGCAGCAAGAAAATAGATCGCAACTGCTTTACTCTGATTTCTTGTCTTGGTTGCGAAGTTGCCTTTGTCCGGTTTGCACCTTCAGATCCGCCATGGCACGCTCAACACCATACTCGCAATGCTTATGGTTTTCCCCTTTTATATTCCACACTAGTTAAATCACAGTAGACTAAATTTCAAAATTGGGTCAGTCAATTTTTCAGAGCTCGCCGGAGTTCGCTGGTGCGATCGAAGGGGCTCGGGTGGGGACGGTGGTTGTGGGGGCGGTGGTGGGGCCTCGTCGAACGAAGAAAACTCGACGCGGGTGGGGCGGGGGTGGGGGTGGCGGAGGAACACAGGCGGTGGGGACGGTGGTTCGGCCGGCGGCCCATGCGGTGTTCTGTATGGGAAGCACAGTATGTTCCTTGTCAGGAAGGGGAGCAGGGACATCTGCAGTCAACAGCTGATAGAGCTGGCCTGTACGTGATCGATAGGCTTTCAATTACTAGCGGCAATACAACACCGTAATTTCCAGCCAGTTCCACTTTCCCGATTTATATATCCTGGTTATGGTGTACCCCTGTTATGTACACTATGATCTGCCTAGTTGCTGTGTGCTCTTGTTATCATGGTTTGGCAATAAACTCTCTATACAGTATATTATGAACATATCATCTTCCAGCTATCCTTACTTCTGGAGCCTACTTTTTGTGTACTTGTGCCAGATTATATAAATGCACGCACCATATTACATCACACATGAGCTCTCTCATCAGAATCCAGTGATAGCACACAAGTGTTTACAGGGGCGCCCCTATATTAGAATATCATCTGCATTACAAAGATAATCTCACAACTATTTATGTTTTCATGGTTCTCAGATATTATACGCAATTACAGTGAATATCAGAATCCGCGCATCAGAAGAATATTGTGGAACACTGCAATGACTTACAAAATTGGCAGCAAGGCATTGAGTGCCATTCTGGAAGCAATGAAACTCGTGCGCTCCCCACCTGTTGATTCTTGTTCAAAATATCATCCTAATGACTATTCTAACCTCGAGGAGTCAAAGGCAGATGGCCTGTCCTGTTCACCCATCAAGGTGCCCGTTCTAATTTGGCAAGGTTTTATTGATTGCGCGTATCTTGCATATGTTGTCTTGCATTTCTTCTACTTTGTTGCACCGCCATATGCTTAGTGTACTCATCATATATGTCGAGATGCCATGCCCATCCATTATCAATACATATTCCATCTGTCATCATACCATGTTTTTCCACTCAAATGCTGTTCTTGTGCATCAGACATAAAAAAGGAAGAGGGTGATTGCCGAACCTGAAGGAGCACCAGCAAAGTCCTTGAAAAACGTGGTGGTGCCGGAGAAATCAGACAGCATCCCACTTATATTGGCTGTACAACCAGTGACACGAAATATAGGACCGACTCCAGCAGACTGTACCCATACTTCACTGGCCACACCACTAGCCCCACCACACAGGACCTGCACTCCAGCAAAAGGTATACCGATTTTATTTGCCATAGCACCAGCTGTACCACAGAAAAATCCCACTCCAGCAAAAATTACAGCAAGTCCACCGGCCGAAGACCTATCCCAACTGCAGAGACGGCCAATTCCTGCAGATTGGAACCCCATTCCATTTATTTCCAGTTTAAAAGACAATGCTTTCAATGTTGTTAGGGACTACGTGCATATATTCCCATCATGGGAAGATTATTGTGAAGACAAACACCATTTTCACATCTTCCTGTCCAACTTACGTGTAAGTGCCATTATTCATGGTTATTATTTTCCTATTTTCTGCTGATTGAACACATCAATGATTTACATTACATTGTTGTAACTAGGCGAGGGTCAATCTGGATAGTCATGACGAGCAAAGCTTGCTTGTGATTTTCAAGGAAGCATTGCAGCAGTATCGGTGTTACCTGAGGAAATCACACTTTGATGGCAAGTCTATAAACGAATTTCCGGTGAAGTCTCCTGTGCTAAATTTAGAAGACATTGAATGGAAAAACCTTATTATGCACTGGTCTCGTTCCCAGGATGAGGTACTGTCTATGAAATCGCATGACAATTTGAACTTCTACTTTTCAGCATGTGCCTTACGGATCTTTTTTGCAGGAAATCTACTCGAAGAAGAATTCCGGTTTGACAAGAACGATAGGATATCGCAAATATGCTGCCCGCTGCTTTGCTCTTGTTAGTACCTGTTGTCCTGTATCACTGTACTTGCATACATACCTGGTTCATTATGTGACAGCAGTATGCATGATAGCTTGCTTATCAATTGTTCGCTCCAAATTATCTGATCTGTATGAATGGTTACATTAGTGTAGAATATATCCAATGCCAATGTTTTTTTAGCTCTGCATTGTTCTTGTAAGTACATGCTATCCTTTATCAGTGTACTTATAATGATAGGTAGTTGTTCATGTACCATCACTCTGCAGCTTATTTTCCTTTGCCCTCCATTTTCTACACATCAGATCTATATTTACTCTTACCATAAGGTTGGTACTGAAGAAGTTTATCTGTGCATTGCTCTTGGCTGTACCTTTTGCCTGTATCGCTGCACTTACATTTATAGCTACTTGGTTATGTAGCATCACTCTTCATCTTCTCTTAAATATTCTCCATTTTTTCGTATATTATCACATCTATATTTACTCTTAACAAAATTTAGAATAAAGGCAATGCTTTTGAAGAAGATTCTGTGGTAAACTTCTTGAATTGCCCCCCCCCATCAGCATGGATAAGGCCTTTATAGAGCCTGTCTTCACCAATAATGTAAGTTTGTCCATCTCAAGCCTTCAAACTTTGTTGTATATATTTGGTTAGGCATGACTACAACAGCTGTTTATTTTTGGTGTTTGCATCAAATTGCTTGTTTAAAGTTTATTATATGTAGTTCATAAACAAAAGTTCATCCTTTCTCAATTTAAGTTTTTAGTTGTACAACCAAGTTCCTTCTTCATACCATGTAAATTAAACTATACAGAGCAAGTGATCTTCTTTTGCACTGCATGTATGCTTCTGTTCTTCATCTGTAATCCAGTGGTGTGGTGAACCTACCCACTACAGCACAATGTCATATTCTGCAATGTCTTAACTATGAAAAATGTCATATCATTCTACTATTATTTAAACCGTTTATTTACTTGCCAATCTGAAATGGTATAAATTGACAGCACACTAACCATTGATACTTATGAGTTCTTGATCTGTAATCCAGTGGTGTCCTGAAGCTGCCAACTCCTTCACAATGTCATTTCCTACCATGTCTTGACCTGAACAATGCCATATTGTGTTAATGCAAATTTAAACTATGTCACTTTATTCGTCAGTAAGAAATGTGATGAATTGTCAGCACTGATACTTTTATGTGCAAAACCTGTCATCTGTCTACTTGTTTATCTTTTAGAGTGAGGAAGATATAAGTGTTGAACAAGCGCAGTCTCATCATCTTGCTCGGTTGCTTGCGCTGCAGCTCCCCAGCAGGGCTAACCTTTCTTGAACTCTATTGAAGTGATGTCGGTTTTGTATATTATTTTGTCGGCGTGTTTATTTGCACTGGTGGCGATCTTTGATGCCCAGTGTATGTAATCTGCTGTCTGCTTGTGCTTTATTATCATAGTGGTGAACTTTGATGCCCAGTGGATGTAATATGCCGTAATTTCTTTATTGTATAGTATAGGTTTTTTCTTATTCACGATGCTGCAGTTATTTTACTGTATATATATCCTGTCTTCGCAGTAAACCGGCCAAACTGTAAAATTACGGTACATAATCGGGCCGTCATGCAATCACAATGTAGGTTGGGCCTGAAACGTGCTGATCAGCTCACGGGCCGGCAGCAGCCCGAAATGAACCCCGACCCATGTTTGTGCGAATCAAATCACGGGCTTTTAACAGGCCGAAAAATTGTCTCGGTCCTTGTTTGGCCCAATTAGATATCGGCTACGAGCGGGCCGGATGCAAACCGGGCCGTAGTTAGGCCCAACTATATGATGAGCTTTCAACAGGCTGAAATTAATATAGGGCCGAAATGTTAAACGGGCCCTTAACAGGCCAAAACTAATATCAGGCCGAATTACTAAGTGGGCCTTTAGCAAGTGGGCCCAAAAGCATAGTATCCAGTTGACGGGCCGAATCAGATATGGCCATAATTAGGCCCAAAACCTCTTAAAGGGTCGGACCTGATCTGGGCCGTAATTTGGCCCAGAACATGGTAGGCTTTTAACAGGCCGGATCTCATATGGGCCACTGTTAGGCCCGAAGCGTGGCAGGCCATTAATAGACTGGATCAAATATGGGCCGGCATTTGGCCCAAAACATGGCAGCCAGTTAACGGGCCAGCCTACTAGGGTCCTCAAAATCTTGTGGGCCTACAGCTGGGCCGGCCCATTAATGTCGGCGAAATCTCGTGGGCCTTTAGCTGGGCCGGCCCATTATGATCCGCAAGAATTTTTTGGGCCTTTACTTGGGCCGGCCTATTATGTCACACAAAAATCTTGTGGGCCTTTACCTGGGCCGACCCATTATGGCCCATGAAATCTTGTGGGCCTTTAGCTGGGCTAGCCCATTAGGGTCCGCAAAATCTCGTGGGCCTTTAGCCGGGCCGGCCCATTATGGTCCGCAAAATCTTGTGGGCCTTTAGTTGGGCCAGCCCATTTAAACTTGTTGGGCCATGCCACGTGTCGACGTATCATAGACGCCTTTTGTCCAGTGAGTGGATGACATCTGTCCCGACGATGAGCCGACACGTGTTTCCTCTAGCCAATGATGATTTTACACATGGAAAATCCCCATTGGTCGGGCTGTTAACGGGTTATCGGATCCAAAACCCGACCCGATAGCTTAACGACCTTCCCTTATGGTGGATGCCACGTGTCGGTCACCCTTGACGAAAGCACTTTTGTGACGCGCGGTTTATCGTCATGGAAGTGGACACTTCCGTGATGATAATTTTGGTAATGTCATGGAACACTTCTACGGCAACACATGTATGACTATCTTGATTCTGTCATAAATTTGTCATGGATGTACATGCATGACAAAAAAAGCGACCTACTGTGACAAACACGTATCATCATGGAAGTGTATTTTTTTTGTAGTGTCCCTCTAGTCATCTAAATGATCACGTGATCCAAATCAACTAAACCATGTCCGATCATCACGTGAGATGGAGTAGTTTTCAATGGTAAACATCACTATATTGATCAAATCTACTATATGATTCACGCTCGACCTTTCGGTCTCCAGTGTTCCGAGGCCATATCTGCATATGCTAG